>NC_042962.1:19568848-19681733 GCF_901001165.1 Salmo trutta
CAAAAGTTTGGATACACCTACTCATTCCAGTGTGTTTTTCTTTATTTTAACTATTTTCTACATTGTAGAATAATAGTGAAGACATCAAAACTATGAAATAACATATATGGAATCATGTAGTAACCAAAAAAAAGTGTTAAAAAAATCAAAATATATTTGAGATTTGAGATACTTTAAAGTAGCCACCCTTTACCTTGATGACAGCTTTTGCACACTCTTGGCATTCTCTCAACCAGCTTCAGAGGTAGTAACCGGGAATGCATTTCAATTAACAGGTGTGCCTTGTTAAAAGTTAATTTGTGGAATTTCTTTCCTTAATGCTTTTGAGCCGATTTGTGTTGTGACAAGTTAGGGTTGGTATACAGAAGATAGTCCTATTTGGTGAAAGACCAAGTTCATATTATTGCAAGAACAGCTCAAATAAGCAAAGAGAAACAACAGTCCGTCATTACTTTAAAACATGAAGGTCAATCAATCTGTAAAATGTCAAGAACTTTGAAAGTTTCTTCAAGTGCGGTCACAAAAATCATCAAGCGAAACTGGCTCTCATGAGGACTGCCACAGAAAAGGAAGACCCAGAGTTCCTCTGCTGCAGAGGATAAGTTCATTAGAGTTACCAGCCTCAGAAATTTCAGCCCAAATAAATGCTTCACAGAGTTCAAGTAACAGACAACATCTCAACATCAACTGTTCAGAGGAGACTGTGTGAATCAGGCCTTCATGGTTGAATTGCTGCTAAGAAACCACTACTAAAGGACACCAATAAGAAGAAGAGACTTGCTTTGGCCAAGAAACACAAGCAATGGACAATAGGCCGATGGAAATCTGTCCTTTCGTCCGATGCGTCCAAATGTGAGATTTTTGGTTCCAACCGCAGTGTCTTTGTGAGACGCAGAGTAGGTGAACGGATGATCTCTGCATGTGTGGTTCCCACCATGAAGCATGGAGGAGGAGGTGTGATGGTGTGGGGGTGCTTTGCTGGTGACACTGTCTGTGAATTCAAGGCACACTTAACCAGCATGGCTACCACAGCATTCTGCAGCGATACGCCATCCCATCTGGTTTGCACTTAGTGGGAATATCATTTGTTTTTTCAACAAACGATCACCCGACCTCAACCCAATTGAGATGGTTTGGGATAAGTTGGAAAAGCAGCCAACAAGTGCTCAGCATATGTGGGACCTCCTTCAAGACTGTTGGAAAAGCATTCCAGTGAAGCTGGTTGAGAGAATGCCAAAAGTGTACAAAGTTGTCATCAAGGCAAAGGTTGGTTCTTTGAAGAATGTAAAATAAAAAATATATTTTGCTTTGTATAAAACTTTTGGGTTACTTCATGATTCCATGTGCGCAATTTCATAGGTTTAATGTCTTCACTATTATTCTACAATGTAGAAAATAGTAAAAATAAAGAAACCCCTAAATGAGTTTGGTGTGTCCAAACTTTTGACTGGAACTGTATACCGTGAAACATTTTTAATATTCTCTGTTTTTAGATAATGTTTTCTTTTTCTTGAAATATATTAAGTACCAACAGCAAAGTATGTAGTGCTGAGATTGAGGTTATTTTAACTTTATTTAACTAGGCAAGTCAGTTAAGAACAAATTCTTATTTTCAATGACAGCCTAGGAACAGTGGGTTAACTGCCTTGTTCAGGAGCAGCAAACGACAGATTTGTGTACCTTGTCGGCTCAGGGATTTGAACTTGCACCCTTTTGGTTACAAGTCCAACCCTCAAACCACTATGCTGCCGCCCCCTTATGGTTCAATGTGTAATTAAGCCTTTACTTTTCACACATCCACCACAATATCAGAAGTGACGAGAGTAGCTACTGTTCCCCATGTTAGTGGGTGACTCTCCGCAGCACAATGAGATGTGTGGGAACAGCTCACCTCAACTAGGCCTCCTCTCATCCCGTTTCCAGTGTCAGCCATGTCATTATTCACCCCACCGCAGGATCCATTATTCAGAGGGGGTGGGGGTGTACTGGGAGCACACCTGGTCAGGCAGACAGGATGACAGGCAGGGAACCTGGAGCCCCACCCTCCTGTCTCCCTCCTCCACCCCTTCACTCCCCCTACCGCCGGAGGACCAGATGGATCTGTCTGTGGGCGGTGATGTCACCCTTGGCCCAGGGTGCCAGAGTTCAGCCCTCCCAGAATCCTCCTGGTGTTTATGGTATTTACTGTGGCTACGTGTAACAACAACTACAGCTAGACAGACAGAGGGGTACACGGAGGGTTTTGAAAACCTGATTCGGACTGAGTTAATAATAATATATGTGGCAAAGATGTGCTAGGCTACATGATATACTGTATCATCACAACCTAGATGAAAGACTTCCAGTGCTTCTGTCTTTATGCCAGTGCTTTACGGTATGGATTTTAAGTATTTGAAAGAACAATGGCATTGTCCTATCAAGTGGAGTAACATCAATGTCGCAGGCCCGCTGAGTGCTTTAACTATATACAGTCAAAGTCAAACAGACTCCGTGATACTTTAATGTCCTCCATGAATGTGTCAGCGCGTCTTGGAAATCCAGCCAGACTTTGAAAAGTCAACATCAGTCCGTGTGTGTGTGTGTGGGGTGTGTGTTGTGTTGTGTGTGTGTGTTGTGGTGGTGTGTGTGTGTGTGTGGTGTGTTGTGTGGTGTGTGGTGTGTGTGTGGTGTAGGCGTGCAGGCGTGTGTGTGTATGCGTGCGTGTGTGTGTACACGTGTGTTTGTGCCATGAATAACTCTCTTGGTGTCAGATAAAAGCGTGAAAAATGAGCCAAAGTAGAAAAGGGTGTGTCACCCCCGACGTCCTCCACGTTAGTTATCAGATCAATACCTTGCAATTACTGAGATTTATGTTGTCAAGACATTCCTGCCGGAGTTCATCCTATAGCCACCTGTGGTAAAACGATCTGTTTTTAACTCATCTAAGAGGGGGAGAGAGGGAGGAAAGGGGAAGGAGAGGAGGGGGTGAGTTTAACTGATCTCACACAAGTTTCCACTATAAATACTAGCACCCAGAAGACAGGCGTATTTACTGTGATTCTCCAGACGTTTTGTTAATGGCTGTAACAAGTGCTTCATGCTATGCCAAGCCAAACGCTTTGCTCAGTGACATCAAACAGCTTTGTGTGATCGATTGCTAAACTTGAAGACACGTTCTACTTTAGTCACTTACAGTAAAGGTCATTGGTATTTCAAAGGTGTCAGTTCTAGGTATGATTGAACATATTTGTGGCAGACACTAATGCACTGAAACTGCTACTTGTTCTTATTCTTTATGTGGTTGGTATTACATTTCCCGATGGTTTGTTTTGCCTCTATGGTTAACTCACTGTAAGTGCATGTCAAGAGGCATGTCATATTCTGAGTATCCAAACCAACTAGATGTCATCAACACGTGTAGAAGAATACTAAACATGCTAGGGCATGCTATGCAACACAACAATGGTCTGTAGCTACACCAACCCATACATTCATTTCAATCATTGGTCTGTAGGGGTGTTCTGACATTCTCTGAGGCAGGACATAACCATGAAAGGGAATGGACCTGTGCTTTAATACTCATCCACATAACACTTTTTATGTGCTTTTAACACTCATCCACTGTGGTTGTCCCCTCCTCTCCTCTGTGAGCTCCACATGTGATTCAAGTGGATGGGCACAATGTGAGACCAGTGGCTTTTGACTCCCTCGCCTCCCAGAGCTATGGCTGTGAAGGCCTCATTCTCACAGCTACTGTTCTGTTCCGACTACTATCCATTCTCGCTCACTCTCGCATTGTTTTGTTCTCTGTTCGCTCTCTCACTTTCTCTCTCTCTTTTCTGTGTCACCTAGTCCGCTCCGTTAGTGGTCAAGTACTGTTCTGCATGCTGAAACAATATTTCCTACTACTTCAACAGAGCACCGTCGCAGGCTGCATGTCTTGTATTGTTGTGTAGACAGCGAGTCTGTTCTGACATACTGTAGGTAATGCGGTCCAGAAGAGGCTTGTCAAGCGGGGCTTTCTCTGGAATCACCTGATCTGTGATCTGTTCAAGTTTGATCACAATCATATGCAAAGCAAGGTTGGACCATCACCGTACCTGACCAACTCCAATAGGGACGAGGTCAAAATAGTTTTAAGGATAAATACAATGACATGTTCAAAATGTCAGGTTGCACAGAGGACTGAGGAAGACCTATAGCTATGTTTAACTCACCAAATCACTGCTTACAGTGAGAAATATTCCCCGAATAAATTACCAATCTTGACATCCTAAAAGGCTTTGTGGATCCGTCATATGAAAACATTCCGCGGAACAATGCCCCGGTACACGATGACACTGCAAGGGTCAAACCATTCCGGATTGTGTAACACTATCACTCCCAATGGCTCTCCTAACTGGATTTGCTGCAATGTGATCTGGGAGCAGGTATTCAGGAGGGTGTTTGGGTTTGAATGGTTGGTTCGGCCCATCCCGAGCAGGAGAGGACACTGGGATATGGGGTGGGGAGGGGTGCTTATTCTCCTCCTCGGTGTTCAATGGACCAAAGGAATGCCAGGATATAACAACGCTGCTAGCTACGAAACAACTGCTGTACAACTGAAATCAACACTCAGCGTCCCCGACAAAAGAGAAGTCAATCCAACAGAGAGAGAGAGAGAGAGGAGAGAGAGAGAGAGAGGAGAGAGAAAGAAAACAAACATTCCACAGGGTGCCTTGCGTAGCCCAAAGGGGTTTCTATGTAGTGTCACAGCAATGTTAAATGTGGACTATGGTGTGTAATGACTTAATGTAATAACACATAGACACCTTTCTTTTCATTATTTAACAAGGACAATTCATAACTCCTACAAATATCAAGTGTGGGTCAGTGTCAGCTCACGGGAGAGAAAGTAACCCAGCCAGCCATATAAATGCAGTTTTAAGATCCATTTCTTGTGAGAGGATATTAATGGTGAAGATTTATTTATCGTATCTAATAGGATCTTTACCTTATGGAACGTCATTTCACTGGCTTCGTCTTTCATTTAACGCTGGCAGTGTTGAAGCTTGATGCTTCTAGTGACAGCAGCCATAATGTAATGGTTTATTATTCTATTATACAGCCATCCCTTTTGGCGAGATCTTTCTTAGACAGGAAGGATCTCTGTCAGATTGTGCAGAAAACATTGGTGGTTATATGTCGTGCTGTGCTACAGAGCAGGACCGATGTCACTTATTTTCTTACTTACCTTAAGATACACTGGGGTGAAACATCCAGTAGGCCTCAAAGGAACCAACCGCTGCCAGGGTGCCTTCTGTAGTCATTGCTCGGTTCTAGCCATTGTAAGGTTCTTTCACATTACGTATATCCCAAGTGTTCCTGCTGTCCCTGGAGCAAATGGGTGAGCAGTGTAATTTGTGTGGATAATGAACTTGTTGCATGCATAGAGAATTAAGTAGGGATAACACTGCATGGGAAAAGGCCATGGTGTTCTGATCCGAAATCATCTCTGAAATATTGTGTTCCCTTCTCTGCTTAGAAAATACACAATTCAATGAGACGCCTAGCTGCTCGGCAAGAGCTTTGCATGTAGACTTACATGAGGGCTTTTCTCCTTCCACTCCTCTCCCCAGATAGCATTACCATACCTCAGTGCATCCGCAACATCCACTGACAATACTTGTGTACTTCTAATAATTGGTGCACGGCTTTGCGGGATATTAAGCGGGGCTTAGGCGTGTGAGACGAAGCGATTTGAACCCGCGTTGGTTGTTAGAAGGCGTACGTTCCTAGTAAACCTAATTGATGTGTTTATTTATGACAAGGATGCATAGCAATTCCTTCAAAAACTGAGATTTGCCACCATAATGCGGCTTCGGATCGGAGGGGGGTTTAGGGGAAATATAGAGCCTCTGCCGAGCTCCACCAAACCTTCCAAGAATGTTGATAAGCAGATCCCCGAAAATGAAATCTCCCAGCCTCCTCGGCTGGATCTGCCCCTAATCGTTTTATTTACAGTTGCAATAAAAGATGATTCTCTTTAATGGTTCGGTGTGAAATAATAGGCAGCCGTGGAACAATCGGAACGAGGCCTAAGCGCATTCCAATTTTCGCATTAAGCTAATCGAGGGAAAAGGAAGGAAATAAAGACATCAGTTGGATGAAATGAGCGTAATTGGAGAATAATGTAGTTAGTTTGCTCTAATCTTCTGCATAATATTAAAATGTTCTCAATGCGCCCCAGCTGCAAGCAATCACCCGCTCCAAGGGGGAAGTAGAGTGGGGTGAAGGAACGAGGAAGCTAGAGAGGGACTCCGACACATGGAGCTCCAGACTGCATCCAGCCGCACTGCAGCCTTGCAGCCTCACACCCCGCTGACGAAGGTCTAATTTGTACACTGGGTTATTGATGCCAGCCCTGGTTATGGTGGGGAGACCTAGTAACAGCGGACCCAGACGTGTCAGTGTGGGGGGCTTCAATGGTTCATTTCACTGCATGGTGTTCAGGCCTGCTTCACTCACTCAGGTTTGGAATGAGGCTAAAGTCAGGATTCTCTCAAGTCAGGATTCTCTATCCCGATGTGTACCCTTCCTGACATAAAGGGGAAGTTGTCCTTTGCAGATAATTATTCAAGATTGCTCTCCACTGTAGGTATATTGGTTGTTTGTGGTGTGTGTTCAGGTGGAGCGGCCTGAGTTTGTAGATTAAGAGCCATTTTATAAGGGTATTTTTTTCAGCGTTTGTCTTTAACAAATGGCCGTGCCCTCAACTGCCTGCCACACAAAGGAAATGAAGGCTAATTAAGTTTTGAGCATCCGTCATCCAATTATCCCGGTTAAAGTTGCAGCCAGAAGCAGCCAGAGCAGCCACCAGTAGCCTTCATAGGGGAATTATTAAGACAAGGTTATTTTGTTCCCCCCTTGGCTTTGACTCGCCTGTGATTTCAAGGCGAAACTCGCTCTGAGGCAGTTTTTTAGTGATGTTATTGTGCAGGAAAATTGACATTAGTCAGTGGAACCAATAATGTAGAACCGTCATGGATTGCCTTTGCTCGGCATCGAAAACACAATGAATTAATCAAATTAAAATGCCTTGTTATGCGATTTTGTTTTAATTTCCACAACCGAGCCCCTATTTAGTGGTTGACAAACCAGAAAAAGACAAGTCACAGTTTAGGGGCCTCAGTAACAGTGTTATATTAGTGAAGAATTATCAATCCTTTAAGCTAATTTGGATAACTTGGGGACCATAAGTAAGCTATGAGAATGTAGTGTGTTAAGCTCCCACCCCCTCCACAGTCCTTAACAACCACTTTGTTTCCTGTGTTGATCGCCTGCCATTTAAGGGACACATTAAATCCAGAAAATTAAATAAATCTACAAAAGCTATGACGATTTCCGGCCGTGTCAGACATGCTTTAAAATCCAGCTATCAGACCTTCAACTAAGGGCCCAGAACTAACGCCCACAGCAGTAGCTGCAGGTTGCTTCTGCTACTGTTGTTGTGTTGCTTAGTGACGGTTTCTCCGTGTGGCCGGCCTGTGTATGTTGACTTGACTTGGTGGGCGGCGGTGTCAACCGGAAGCTACTGTGCCTTTAACTGGAGAGGCTCCTCTCCCTCGCAGAGTAGCCAGGCAGTTTTTGGCAAGGCCATATTGCCCTGACTAAACCTAGCGGTAGCCCAGAGCATGGGGAGCTGTTTTTGTCATTAGCCCCTCGCGCGGCGGAGGTGAAACTCATTAGCCCCATGCTGGACCTTCATTATGATAGACTTGTATCAGATGGCATCTCTGGCTGGGCGCTGGCTCCTGGCTAACGGGGGAAAGCTGTGGCTCTCTGGACCCTCTTCAGCCCCAGCGTGTGTACCCCAGCACTGGGCCAGCTACAGCTGCTCTTCGCTCCTTGCTCCACTGGCAGATGCTGCTGCAGCATGCGGGATGAAAAGACCACCATGGTGGCCGGGGAGGGCTGGGGCTGGAGTTGGGGCTGGGGCTGGGCTGGAGGTGGAGCTGGAGGTGGAGCTGGGGCTGGAGTTGGGGCTGGGGCTTGGAGGTGAGCTGGGGCTGAGGCCGGGGCTGGAGGTGGAGCTGGGGCTGGAGGTGGGGGCTGAGGGCCGGGGCTGGAGGTGGAGCTGGGGCTGGGGCTGAGGCTGGGGCTGGAGGTGGAGCTGGGGCTGAGGCCGGGGCCGGGGCTGGAGGTGGAGCTGGGGCTGAGGTGGGGCTGGGCTGAGGCCGGGGCTGGAGGTGGAGCTGGGCTGGAGGTGGGGCTGGGCTGAGGCCGGGGCTGGAGGTGGAGCTGCATGCTCCTACTGCAGGGTGACTCTGGTAGGCCAGACTACCACATCGCTCCCACCCTCCTTCCTCTTTTTAATCCACCCCTCCACCACCACCTCCTCCTACTGACAACACACACACAGACAGACACACACAACTCCCATATACACAACGAACGGAAAACAGAAATGTCCGAGATTCAATGTTCCAAAGCAAATGGCTGAAACAAATGTCTCCCTGTTTGCTGACAGTCGTTTTACCTCGGTCTGTAATAAAAACTCAATGAACCAAGGGAGTCAATATATTCCAATAACAAAGGCAGGGGACTTGTCATTTCTCAGCTCTTAGGCTTTTATGAAACATGCCTTTCTCCTCGAGATTGAGGGGAAGGGGCAAAAAGTTAGTAAAAAAAAGACAAATCCGACAAAAGATGCACACACTCTCGGGAAAAAAAAGTAGAGAAGAGAGTCCGACTGTAACAAACCAAATATGTACTGTAATAGAATTCTCTGTCTCCGAACCAATAAGGAAGAAATAACAACAGCCAAAGCCAACGTAGGGGAGAGTACAGTAGTAATCTAAAAGAACAACACAGCCATCTCTTGATGCTTTCCCCTGCTGTAAGATCCCTGAATCTGATATAAATATGGCCTTAACCGGTGTGATGTATTATTAATCCTTTAAAACACGATATAGAGCCAGGAAACTGTTGAAGGAGAGGAGCGTCCTAGCACCCCAGGAGGCTGCCTCAACACCATTATCAGCTTCTGCTATTGGATTTCTGACTTTTAACTGGGTTAGCCTACTTTAGTGTGAATACAACTTCAATTGCCACCACAGCTGTTTTATTTGCAATGTATGCGTGCCTCTCTCTCTCTCTCTCTCTCTCTCTCTCACTCTCTCAATAGACTACTGCACATAACCACATAGAAACAATTTCCCTCCGTGGAGTACACACAAACCATAAAATTAAAATGAAGTGCCATTACACGTACGCAAAAGGCGATGGGGGGATTTAAATTCTCCCACTGCTGAGAAATAATCCCTGTACTTTCTTTTTCTTCTCTCCCTTTACTAGCTCCACCGTTTAATGTTGATATTTTACACGGCCTACTTCCTGTAGAGGGGCCATTGTAATGGAGATGACCTCACCTTTAGCTCTAGCCTGTCTTTCAGGGCCTGTGTGCCTGGCTCAATGGGTAATGGCTTTCTTGGACGAGAGGTAGAAGAGCAGAGGAGAGCAGAGGAGAGGGGCTCCTCCTAAACAAAGCCATATGAGGGACTGAGAAAGCCTTTCAGGACTTCATTAGCCCAACTGGGAGAAGGGAAGGTTAAGGGCCCCGGCAAGCTGGTACTGTTTAGCTGCTTAATGTCAACAGGAACGCTCAGGCAGCTGAAGAGCACACACGCACGGATGCATGCACACACGCACGGATGCATGCACACACCCTCACACATATCCATCCCACCCAGCCCCACGCCCCTGTCGGTTTCCCCCCTCCATCCTTGGACTGGAGAGGCCCACACGGGGACACTCCCACTCTCCATTCAGCCTCATCATAGCACAGCCGTGGCATCACACACATACCGACTGGGACACCTCACACACACACACACCCCTCCAAATACAGTATGCACGGTTTAAACAGAAGGTATTGTGAGGAGAGGAGAGACAATGCTTTCTCCTGCTGAGTCTCTCTGCCAGACAGGTCTGATCCAGGATTGTCTGTCGTTCACATGAGATCATCCTCATTTGGGTCTGTCCTCTTAGAGCGACAAAGGCTGTGGTGAAATATGGCATGGGATGATATCATTCATGCTGTCGTGGGTTATAACTCACCCAAATGATGTTACCACATATTCATACTTCTCGTTGTGGAGGTGTAGATATGCCATTTCTACAGGATTATTAGTGTTTGGCTACAATACAATCAGGTACACAACTTTGGTTCTAGAAGTGGGGGGGGACATAATTATTATTATACATTTTTTTATCCAATAGGATAAACACTCCAAACAGCCTACCCGACCGCTCGGAGGCGTCCGCATTGTCCTAAAGCACACCGTTGCCTTGTTTTGGATCACAATCCAATGATAAAACTGGGGTGGACAAAAATGTCATGACATGCCCCCCATCCCCCCGTCCCAAGTTAAAGTTGCGCCTCTGAATACAATACAACATTCATCTAATCCAAATGTTGGGGTGCGTGCGTGTATGTCTCTGCATTTACATATCTACTGTATGTCACTGTGTACATGTCTGTGTGTATGTTGATGGTCAGCTCCACTGAAAACCCGGATCTTATCCAAAATCCCCCCCCCCACAAAAAAATAACATACATTTGCAGTCAGCACAATAACTTCCTGGAGTAGCTATCATGTCAGATATAGCCGACAGAGAGTCAACTGATACCAAGGAAGCTATTCATTAGGGGCTGACATTTCAACTATACAGAGACTGGCAGTAGCTACACTCCCACTTGAAATGCCCTATCAATATCATCTCCATAACATCAGTGTGTGATTCTGTTTTACTCCACTCTGACCCCTTAGGCCTGCTGGTGGTGTGTATTTACCACACACACACGGACGGACGGACGGACACAGACGGACAGACAGACAGACTGACCACATGTCGAAAGAAGTGCTGTTGCAGAGCATCACCTGTCTCTTCCACAGAGAACTGATCTACTCCTCTCTCTCTCTCTCCGTTTGTATTGTGTTGCAACCCGACCCCCGTCACCACTCTGGCTCTACTCCCCTGGAACAGAGGAGCATTGGTACAGGCAATACGTGCGGCTGCTCGGCCCTGAAAGAGACACAATAGAAAAGGCGATTGAAATCAGGCTCGGGCCACGTGTATCTGAGATGTTGGGGGGTGTCGGTGGAAGATGGGGGTTAATTTCAAAGCTGATGAATATCAAATGAACAAGAGAAAGGTCGGTAACTGAAGCCGGCGTCTTTTCTCTCTCCCTCTCCTCTCTCTCTCTTTCTCTATCTCTCTTTTCTCTCCTCTCCCTCCTCTCTTTCTCTTTTCTCTCTTTCTCTTTTCTCTCCTCTCTATCTCTCTTTCTCTCCCTCTCTATCTCTCTTTCCCTCCTCTCCCTCTCGCTCTTTATCTTTTCTGTCCACTTTCTCTCTGTCTCTCCTCTATATTTCTCTCTCTGTCTCTTTTCTCTCCTCGATATTCTCTCTCTCTGTCTCTTTTCTCTCCTCTATATTTCTCTCTCTGTGTCTCTTTTCTGTCCACCTCTTTCTCTCTCTCTCTCTTTCTCTCCTCGATATTTCTCTCTCGTTCTCTCTCTCCCTCTCTCTCCACTCTCTGTCTCTCTTTCTCTGTTTTTGTGGTGTAAGGTTGGGTTTTTTGTTATCCTTTGAGTGTGAATAGAGTGTGATGGGTGATGGTGAGGCATGAGGAGGAGAGGACTGTGTTGAAGCGCCACCTAGTGTCACGGAGCTGAATATCACCTGGAACACCGAGGGAGGAGAGAAAGGTGAAAACAAAGGCCTTGACCAGCTCAGTGTTAAGGCCTTTGTTTTTTACTCTACCTGGAGAGAATATCCATGCTATGAAATATTGCTCTATCACTTCTAAATATAGATTTATAAACAAATACAAACTGTTTATGTTAGTAATTAGAGGTACAATGACGTCTCGTGTCAGAACTAGTTTTAGCAGGAACAGTTGTCATGCTGTAGGAAGTGCGTTTCTATTCGTCTTAAGAATAAGTGTTCCAGTGTTGCTGGAAACATTTTGAAAGTGCACAAATGAAAGTTGTATAAATATCTTCTTGGCTGCCATTATGTGTAGAGTTACAGGTAAAAGAGCTCAGCTTGGTCTGCATTCATGTGATAGTCCCCAGCCACCAGCAGCCACCAGTGACAATAGCCTTGGATAATTACTACACGTCAATGAGTAAAGTTTTCAGAATCGTTCAATGTGCCCTTGAATCCAGCACTGTCAACACGGATTCATCGTTGACATTTGCTCCGAGTTATACCCATCGCCATCAAGCCTCGGCTACCAGGAGACTGACAGTGACATGACGCTGTCACAAAGCATAACGGTAATATCCACTGAGCCCCCCCCTGTCACTCTGACCCCTGGCCTCAGGGCTGCTCCCTAGCCCATTTAGGTTTATCACAACAATGAAAATTAGCATTATACAGACGCCTATGCACATCGCCCCTTCTAGGGTATTTGCCCGGGCTGGAGTGACAGTGTCACCTTCTTATCTAAGATGATGTTGTATAGACAGAGACATTTAGCTAAGAGATAGCATGGGGATTTGGGACTACTGTCTGTGGCGCTTTGTCACTTTAGATGAATTGTGGAAGGGATTATTATCATGATCATTTTTATATTATGTTTCCTTTCATGTGGCCAGCGCCCTGTCGCTTGATGTGTTTGTGGATTACGTTTACCGATAGGCCTCGTGATAGTCAATGATTCAACTGCATTTTTCCTGTTATGAATCAAAACCATTTTGGATAATACTGTCCCTTTTCCCTTTATCCTGTGTGTTATGTGCTTACAAATGTTCTGTGTAACTACATTAATTAAGTCTATAGAGACCCATGAATCTTAGTTGGCAGAACTTAAATATGGAATGTTCATGGATGTGTACATTCCTTAATAATGTGCTTTAATGCAATTGGCCCCAATAAAACTCAGGAATGTGTTCAAATGTGTGCTGCATGTTTCAAGTAGGTAATTGTGACTTGAGTTCATCTCCAAACAATGTTTTGACAATTCCATGTTAGCTCAAGAATCTATGTTAGCTTCTGTTGTTGACTGCACAGTCAAAATGAAAAGTCTCTGTCTGTTTCAAAACAGCCACAGGTAGAATATGGAGGACAGTAAAAACACATATTACATAAAGATCAGTGAAGGTAGCGCTAGGGAGAAAATGGAGGATGGACCTCTGCAGAACTTATCTTCAATTTTAAAACGGATTTAAAACAACATCCTTGTAAATAAAACTGTACTAAATATATTTGTATTTTTTTTGCACAGCCTTTTTAAAAGGGTTCCATATCTCTTCACTGTACTTCCTGTTGTCAAGCTGCCCCATTGGTCGACTAACCCAATCCCAGAATGCTTAGTGGCATGGCTGGCCTGCTGGAGGCAACGAGAAATGTAACCTAACGTGACACCACTAAAAACATGCAATGATGTTTCTGTCTGTCTGAGTGTGTACCAGAGTGTGTATTTGTGCGTGTGTGTGGGTATCCGTTTGTGCGTATGTATGTGTGTACATGTCTATGCATGCAGGCCATCTTTGTGTGTATTTGTGTGTGTCAGTACGTGTGTCTGTCTATGTGGCTGCACATGCATGTGTATGTCTGGGTGTGTTTTGCATTGCACTAGTAAACATTTAGCCTTGCCAGAGGAGTCTTCCAGAAGAGCAGGTTTCAGGAGCAGGGGCTTGTGAAGAGTTCTCGTTGCTGACTGGAGCTGGGACAGATGTTCACCGCTCGCCTGCTCACACACTCAGTGAGCAGCATCGGCCCTAGACACACACGCACGTATGCACACATGCATGTACGCATGCATGCGCACAGTTGAGGAATGCCAAACATGTTCTGAGTGGCAGGAGTGATGCAGGCAATGATAAGTGTGATTCATTGGGAGCGTGGTTCACAGTTTGTGTAAATCTACAGAGAGGCTAACCTCGTTGTGCAACTGTCTTCTATGGGCATCGCATGTCACTACTCAAACTATTTGTCTAGGTTCTGAGAAAACCTCTGATAGCGTTTGACTGAAACCATGCCTTCCGTTTCATAAGTGGGTTTTGTTGGTTTGTCATTGCGGAAAAATAGGCTTTCGGAATTGACTTTGACAGTAGCGCTTTTGAATGCTGTTGTTTTCCTAATCCCTTGTACTGGTCATGAGGGAAAATTTACTGTTTCATAGGATGCAGACACCCATATCAACAATTAGTCCAAAACTGATTACACATCTGCTTTGTGTTTAGAGCAACATGGAGGAGAGAAACATGGAGGAGAGAAACATGGAGGAGAGAGACATGGAGGAGAGAGACATGGAGGAGAGAGACTTTTAGGAGAGAGACATGGAGGAGAGAAACATGGAGGAGAGAAACATGGAGGAGAGAGACATGGAGGAGAGAAACATGGAGGAGAGAGACATGGAGGAGAGACATGGAGGAGAGAGACATGGAGGAGAGAAACATGGAGGAGAGAGACATGGAGGAGAGAAACATGGAGGAGAGAGACATGGAGGAGAGAGACATGGAGGAGAGAAACATGGAGGAGAGAGACATGGAGGAGAGAGACTTTTAGGAGAGAGACATGGAGGAGAGAAACATGGAGGAGAGAAACATGGAGGAGAGAGACATGGAGGAGAAAAACATGGAGGAGAGAGACATGGAGGAGAGAGACATGGAGGAGAGAAACATGGAGGAGAGAGACATGGAGGAGAGAAACATGGAGGAGAGAAACATGGAGGAGAGAAACATGGAGGAGAGAAACATGGAGGAGAGAGACATGGAGGAGAGAAACATGGAGGAGAGAGACATGGAGGAGAGAAACATGGAGGAGAGAAACATGGAGGAGAGAGACATGGAGGAGAGAAACATGGAGGAGAGAGACATGGAGGAGAGAGACTTTTAGGAGAGAGACATGGAGGAGAGAAACATGGAGGAGAGAGACTTTTAGGAGAGAGACATGGAGGAGAGAAACATGGAGGAGAGAAACATGGAGGAGAGAAACATGGAGGAGAGAAACATGGAGGAGAGAGAACATGGAGGAGAGAGACATGGAGGAGAGAGACATGGAGGAGAGAGGACATGGAGGAGAGAGACATGGAGGAGAAAACATGGAGGAGAGAGACATGGAGGAGAGAGACATGGAGGAGAGTGTCAAAACAAAGTATTATCACTTATCTATTTCTTCCTTTAAACGTTCAGTTTCAAATTCTCTAGGAAGAAAGAAGTTTTGCTCGAGAAAGAAGGGCACCTCAATTCTCTCAATCCCGATTAATCCCAAATGTGTAAATGTAATGTCCTAATTGGGAGAGCAGAAAAAACGTCTCATGAAGGGTTCATTTACTTGAAGTGCTTGGCAGCTTGAAAGAATCCTACTTCAGTTTAAAGAGAATCCCTCTCGGTGGACTGGACTTTCTCTCTCTCTCTCTCTCTCTCTCTCTCTCTCTCTCTCTCTCTCTCTCTCTCTCTCTCTCTCTCTCTCTCTCTCTCTCTCTCTCTCTCTCTCTCTCTCTCTCTCTCCACTGGTAGTAATTGCTGTCTGTTTCCAATGCACATGTCAATTTAATTTGCTGTGAACGTAACTATAGTAGATTGAAATAAAAAGGGACTGACTTACCCCATAACATTGTATGTACCAATACAATCCATTTTAGTGGTTTCACATTGATTTGGGCATCAACTCAAGGGGTATCCCAGAGAAACAAAATTGGACACATACGTTGTGTGAGTAGTGAACATGTATCCTGTGAGAGTGTGTGTGTGTGTGTGTGTGTGTGTGTGTGTGTGTGTGTGTGTGTGTGTGTGTGTGTGTGTGTGTGTGTGTGTGTGTGTGTGTGTGTGTGTGTGTGTGTGTGTGTGTGTGTGTGTGTGTGTGTGTGTGTGTGTGTGTGTGTGTGTGTGTGTGTGTGTGTGTGCGTGCGTGTGTGTGTGCGTGCCTGTGTGTGTGTGTGCGTGCGTGTACGTGCATGCGTGCTTTTTGACATCAGCATTGAGTGTGTTCCAATGTGGGACTAGGAAATCAGTCTGTCCTCCAAATACCCCCTGGGAGTCACCAATACCTTGGTATCAAAGAAAATAATAAGGATGGAGAGTCATTGTTTTGGTGGCCACTTTGTTCACCCAGAGGATTCTTTCCTTTTTCTTCTTCTTCTTTCACTTGTTCGTTCTGTTTGTTTCTGTGCGGTGTGGATTTGTTTTTTGTTTTTTTCCCCCCCTCAAAGCTGAGTCTTTTATTTGATTTACGGTTAAAAACACATCCTGGTGAAATTACATCCACATGATTATACAGTGGCTGCTCAGAGGGCCTGGCATGGAACAGGGCATGTTAGAGTGACACAACAACAATGACAACAACGAAAGCAACAACAACATCACCACCTCGGCCTCCAATACAAATCCGTGATGACAAAATAATAGGCATTTTGGAATGTGTTCGAGTAAAATCCCTTATCCGCGGTCATTTCAAATGCGTCAGCAGTAACTATTCCTATCATTGTGGAAGTATTGAAAATAGTGGTTGGAATGATGTTAATCATCCCGATGACTGACACCACACCGTAGCCTACCTACCATTGACATTTCTCTTTTATTCCTGTGAAGACGTTTTAGCCTCATGAAAGAGGCGGCTACATTTTCACGTCTTCCAAAAGCGGGGATTAGCGAGTTCAAAGTGTACGTCGTAAGTCAACATTTGCTTTGCAGCTTACCTCTATGATGGAGGTCTGTAATTATCTAACGTCACCTCTCACCTCCCTTTCACTGAATGCTTATCTTTTTTCTAGCCCCTTTTGAGAAGAAAATAAACCTCGACAGCAACTTTATTTTCATAAGTGGACGAAGCGTGTTTTCACTCATAATGAAATATGCCTTGGTTAATTTCATTATGTGGTAAATTTGGTCGTAAAATATTGAACTGTGCGTAAGCATCCTGCGCCCTTCTGTGTTTATTTGTGTTTGGGTGACTAAATAACTGTCATTAAAACCACTACGTACAGGTCAGAATGGGATGCAGTACATTAAGAAGAGAAGGAGTGGGGTTGTGGTTCTTTACAGTGGGGCATAATAGAAATGTGAGCCTTATGACAGTGCAGCAGTGACTCAAACCCTTCCCAGAGCTCCTGTGAGACCCTCATCCTTGAGAAAACAGACACAACAAAAAATTGAGTCCACTCCATTCTTATGTTTTACCATTCAATTGGACCTTACTTTTCCCTGACAGTAATCAACAATAAATTGGGGTATTTTTTCCTAATATTTGCTAAAGTCGCCAACGGAATCTGTCGCCCCCCATCTGGATCCAATACAGATGGATGGTTGGAGCCCAGGAGCCCAGGCCAGGACACACAGTCAGTGGGCTGATGGAAACCAGTCACAACCTCTTTTCCCAGAGAGTTTGTTTATTGCACTTTGTTTTCACATGATCAAGGGATGCAGGGAATCCTCCATTGGGATTGTTTAAAGATGGCTGACTGTCGTTCTTTTACTTTGTGTCTTCGTATTTCCTCCGTTGTTGCTATATGGTTTATATATTTTTGTCACGAAGATGTGCTCAGATGTTAGAGTATGGTTTTCTGTATATACATTGTCTGGTTAGCGTATGGTATGCTGTATATACATTGTCTGGTTAGCATATGGTATGCTGTATATACATTGTCTGGTTAGCGTATGGTATGCTGTATATACATTGTCTGGTTAGCGTATGGTATGCTGTATATACATTGTCTGGTTAGCATATGGTATGCTGTATATACATTGTCTGGTTAGCATATGGTATGCTTTATATACATTGTCTGGTTAGCGTATGGTATGCTGTATATACATTGTCTGGTTAGCATATGGTATGCTGTATATACATTGTCTGGTTAGCGTATGGTATGCTGTATATACATTGTCTGGTTAGCGTATGGTATGCTGTATATACATTGTCTGGTTAGCGTATGGTATGCTGTATATACATTGACTGGTTAGCGTATGGTATGCTGTATATACATTGACTGGTTAGCGTATGGTATGCTTTATATACATTGTCTGGTTAGCTTATGGTATGCTGTATATACATTGTCTGGTTAGCGTAGGGTATGCTGTATATACATTGACTGGTTAGCGTATGGTATGCTTTATATACATTGTCTGGTTAGCTTATGGTATGCTGTATAGACATTGTCTGGTTAGCGTATGGTATGATATATGTATATTGTCTGGTTAGCGTATGGTATGCTTTATATACATTGTCTGGTTAGCTTATGGTATGCTGTATATACATTGTCTGGTTAGCGTAGGGTATGCTGTATATACATTGACTGGTTAGCGTATGGTATGCTTTATATACATTGTCTGGTTAGCTTATGGTATGCTGTATAGACATTGTCTGGTTAGCGTATGGTATGATATATGTATATTGTCTGGTTAGCGTATGGTATGCTTTATATACATTGTCTGGTTAGCATATGGTATGCTGTATGTACATTGTCTGGTTAGCGTATGGTATGCTGTATGTACATTGTCTGGTTAGCGTATGGTATGCTGTATGTACATTGTCTGGTTAGTGTATGGTTTGCTGTATCTACATTGTCTGGTTAGCATATGGTATGATATATGTATATTGTCTGGTTAGCGTATGGTATGATGAATGTATATTGTCTGGTTAGCGTATGGTATGATGTATGTACATTGTCTGGTTAGCGTATGGTATGCTGTATGTACATTGTCTGGTTAGCGTATGGTATGAAGGATCTACATTGTCTGGTTAGCGTATGGTATGATGTATGTATATTGTCTGGTTAGCGTATGGTATGATGAATGTATATTGCCTGGTTAGCGTATGGTATGATGTATGTACATTGTCTGGTTAGCATATGGTATGATGTATGTATATTGTCTGGTTAGCGTATGGTATGATGTATGTACATTGTCTGGTTAGCGTATGGTATGATGTATATACATTGTCTGGTTAGCGTATGGTATGATATTTGTATATTGTCTGGTTAGCGTATGGTATGATGTATGTACATTGTCTGGTTAGTGTATGGTATGCTGTATATACACTACCATTCAAAAGTTTTGGGTCACTTAGAAATGTCCTTGTTTTTGAAAGAAAAGCACATTTTTTGTTCATTAAAATAACATCAAATTGATCAGAAATACAGTGTAGACATTGTTAATGTTGTAAATGACTATTGTTGCTGGAAACGGCTGATTTTTTTATGGAATATCTACATAGGCGTACAGAGGCCCATTATCAGCAACCATCACTCCTGTGTTCCAATGGCACGTTGTGTTAGCTAATCCCAGTTTGGCATTTTAAAAGGCTAATTGATCATTAGAAAACCTTTTTGCAATTATGTTAGCACAGCTGAAAACTGTTCTGATTAAGAAGCAATAAAACTGGCCTTCTTTAGACTAGTTGGATATCTGGAGCATCAGCATTTGTGAGTTCGATTACAGGCTCAAAATGGCCAGAAAAAATAACTTTCTTCTGAAACTCGTCAGTCTTACTTGTTCTGAGAAATGAAGGCTATTCCATGCGAGAAATTGCAAATAACTGAAGATCTCGTACAACACTGTGTACTACTCTCTTCACAGAACTGCGCAAACTGGCTCTAACCAGAATATAAAGAGGAGTGGGAGGCCCCGGTGCACAACTGAGCAAGAGGACAAGTACATTAGAGTGTCTAGTTTGAGAAACAGATGCCTCACAAGTCCTCAACTGGCAGCTTCATAAAATAGTACCCACAAAACACAAGTCTTAACGTCAACAGTGAAGAGGCGACTCCGGGATGCTGGCCTCCTAGGCAGAGTTGCAAAGAAAAAGCCTTATCTCAAACTGGCCAATAAAAAGAAAAGATTAAGATAGGCAAAAGAACACAGACACTGGACAGAAGAACTCTGCATAGAAGGCCAGCAGGCCAGAGTCGCCTCTTCACTATTAACGTTGAGACTGGTGTTTACACTGTATTTCTGATAAATTTTATGTCATTTTAATGGACAAAAAATGTGCTTTTCTTTCAAAAACAAGGACATTTCTAAGTGACCCCAAACTTTTGAACGGTAGTGTACATTGTCTGGTTGTGTATGGTATTCTGTATATACATTGTCTGGTTAGCATACGGTATGCTGTATATACATTTCTGGTTAGCGTATGGTATGCTAAATATACATTTTCTCATATGGAAAGCCTTTTTCGTTATAATATCATACTGGCAGACAACGATTGACCAGCAAGTATGCGCTATCCAAGAGTAGCTTTTGTATAATGAATATATTTGCAGGGTTTACAGGTTATAATGTATTCTCAATATATATATATCTGTCGTAGCACAACGCCACAACATAACACTCTCCCAGCATTATGATGTATGACCTTCTTACAAATAACACATGCTCAGTCATTACTCCTAAATCCTAAACCGTTTATGAGTGGATAAAAACACATCTCAATAGGTAATTACAATATAGTACCTACCATTGTTTACATATATAACACATACATTGCCTACCTACTCACATTCATTTGTAATTCATCCTTGAGTCCTCACCTCTGCGTAATGTATGTTTCATTTCCCTTCCATTGAACATACCTCATTAAATCTCACTTTTCCATACCCCTTGTCCCAGTAAATAAAGTTGTTGTTGTGGGAGCCATGCTCTGCTCACTGCAGTTTCAGAGGTAATTGAAAATGTGATAAGTCACAAGTGCAATTTAACTTGCATCCTACCCATGTTAGTGTCTCTGTCTGTAACAGGTCAGAAGGAAATTAATTTTTTAAAAAGGGCACCCATGAAATTGCACTCAAAATAGATGGAGTGTAAAAGCAATATTTAAATGCATTTGTGCTCATATTTCTCACTCACTTGACATGACAAAAAAAAAAGCATTTCCATTCATTTTGAAAATAAGATTGAGTACGCTGCGGCAATATGGAAGAGTCTATTGCCCATTGGAGTTGCACTGGTGAGGAAAATCAGCAATTCATCATCACTTTCTTTGTTGTTTTGGTTTGATGTAGGAAATGTATTCAGCTGTTCAAGGGCTAAAATTACATGGTTGTTTATCAGCAATAAAGGGAAAGTAAGCATGCTTTTTAATTATAATTTAAAATGGAGTACTACACTAAATGTTATCAGGTAGGGATATAATTATGCTCCTGCATCTCAAATGCTCATGTAAAGATTCAACCGAATGCTCTTGTGCTTCCTTAGTTCATGAAATAATCCAAGTTCCTTGGCCAACTTTTGGCTGACTTGTGCATATCTATAGCGCCACTATGGGACCGGTGTGTAAAGCTACTGCAGTCTGCAGCAGGCCTAGCTCTCCAACGTCCCCGACCAACTGTCACCCCTGCACCACAGAGAGAGTCCTGCGTTCGCTCTGTGTGGGAAGACGCTCTCCTTTGAGGGGGCAGCTGCCTTCGATTCGGTCCGAGGCCTGTGACCCACTTAACCCACCATTTCAACCTCCATCTCAGATGCTGAGAAGTCCCCCTCTGCACCCTCTCTGCTGTTCTCAGCCATTCAAGATTGATGGTGTGGCCCTAAACCTGCTGGCAAACTGCTTCTTTGAGGCCCTTCTGACAGAGCATGGAAGGTTGGGAGCCAATCGCCAGAGCTGAAAGTGGGTTTGCTTAAAACCACGGCGGGCCCACTGAGACCATCCGTATGATGTGGACGTGTACTAGATATCGTGGTAGCTGGATGTGGGGAGAGGAGAGAGAGGCTTTTGCCTCGTATTTCAGTCTTTCAGAGCTGCTGCTGTTCCTGATGAACTCTCTCTGCCTGGAGGGGATCGGGCACATTCTCCAGGCCCAGAAGTCTTTGAGAAGAAGGGGTTTGGCGAGAGGTTCAAGAGAAGTTGTGTTTCAACACGAACTGTTCTTTGTGCTTATCAGCAAACCTGTCATACAGCATTTGATGTTTTCTATGGATAATGGCCTCGGGCGGCCTGTTTGCTAAGTTAGGATGCTCATAACTTCTTTATTGCCGATGATCATCCATTTAAGAGATTCAGGACAATCCTACACTAAAACGTCATTATTCTAAACTATGGGTAATTCAGAATAGTTCTGAAATCAGACAGAGGGAGAGGTTAACCTCTCAAGTCTGGGAATGAATGGCAGTGTACGAACGCAGTGGAATTCATCACTATAATTACTCCTGGGAAAAGTTTTTGGAGAAAGGAATTTTCCAAATCACTGCTTCCCTGCATAATTGATACAGCCCTCATGATTAAGATGATGAAACTCACCTCTAAGGTCCGAGGACAGCTCCTAATTAGATATATGTAATATCCCTATGGCTTCAATTAGCGTTAGACCAGAAGGTTAGGAATCATCTAGAATTCATGTTGATGGTGAACTTGAAGGTTGTACCGACCGACTGGTCATTTAACCTGTATTGAAAAGTAGTTGTCATCAATTGTCTGTGGTAAGAGCTAACTAAATGGGCCTACACTCGGAATTGCTTTCCCTCTGCTTCAAGCAAGGAGCCAGCTCCCTTTAACAGTATATGTGAGACAACACACTTGATTGTTACAGTAACTCACATAATTCAAACAAGCATTTCAACACGGCAGAATACATTTCCCTGTCAAGGTTTTGATATCAAATGTCAAAAACACTACTACAGTAGGTGTGCTTGTGTACGTTTGAAAACAAACTAATACCCCCATTGCTTTTAGACGGGTAATGTCACATCAGAACTCAACAAGTGTGTGGTGACGTAATGGTGGATCGGAGGATGTCAGTGAGTGAGTGCTGCTGGAGGATGATGTACGTATTTTGGTGATTGATGTTCCTCGAGGCGGCAGACTTAATGATGCTTCCTGGGATGGCAGGCTCTCTTCCGACATGTAAGGACTCCACCATTATGTGATGAAGGCCCTCCGAAGGGATCAAGTGGCAAGGTGTGTTAACAGCACACGGGAGGCATGGAAACCTCCACAATATGATGCTTCCTGGAAGAAAGAAGAGCGGAGCCCGAGGTGTGATGATGAACATGAGCTCTGCAAACACCGCTGTGCCTCCCTGCTCTTAAAAACACCCCCGTAATGACACCTGCATGAGACTAAAATGGTGTGCCTGCATGGCGTGCGCGTGTGTGTGTTTGACAGAGAGAGAGAAAAAAAGACAGAGAGAAGAAAGATATATACTGTATTTATACTGAGATAGAGGTAGATAGACAAGATACAGGGAGTAAAAGAGAGGCAGAGTAAAAGAGAAAGGTAGAATAAAAACAATCCATAGAAAGACAGAGAGTAGAGGAGAATAACTGAAGCAGCTTTCTGATTCTCAGTCTTCTCTGCCTCCTCATCACTCCTGACCTTTGAGGCTGGTGCCGAGTTGGCCCTGTGTCAGTGGTGGATGCCGTGGCTGGGGCCTGGGCTGGGGGCCGAGCAGTAGGCCTGGAGCCTGAAGCCCAACCAAGCCCAAGCCCAGCACGACCACTCCTGGCCTGGCCTGATCAGCCTGTTCACTCCCTGTGTCCTCCGTGCTCCTGCAGCAGCTGCGCTCTTTTGGCTCCAGCCGCTAGGTGTACGTCTCTCCCTCCCTCCCTCCCTCCTTCCTTCCATCTCTCCCTCCCTCCCTCTCTCCTAGGCTTCACCAGGCACAGGGGTTGTAATAGTGCCCAGCAATTACTGAGTTGGCATGTGTTGTGTTGTTTACTCACAGTCATATTCCTACTGGACTTTATTAAACACCATCTGGTGTCAGTTCGGAAATGGTAAAGCAGGAAGGGGAAAAGGAGGAGGAGGAGGAGGAGGAAAGAAGGGTGGGCTGGCTACAGGATGGCAGGAGTGGTAGGCTCGTCTCAAGGCTTCTCTTGGAGAGAGAGAGGAGGAGAGAGACTGAGAAAGAGAGAGAGAGAGACAGACAGAAGACAGACAGACAGACAGACAGACAGACAGACAGACAGACAGACAGACAGACAGACAGACAGACAGACAGACAGACAGACAGACAGACAGACAGACAGAGAGGGCCATCGTGTGTCTCAGAAAGAAAGAAAGAAAGAAAGAAAGAGAAAAAGAAAGAGAAAAAGAAAGAAAGAAAGAGAGAGAGAAAAAGAAGAAGAAAGAGAGAAAGAAAGAAAGAAAGAAAGAAAGAAGAAAAAGAAAGAAAGGAAAGAAAGAGAGAGAGAAAGAAAGAAAGAAAGAAAGAAAGAAAGAAAAAAGAAGAAAGAAAGAGAGAGAGAGAGAGAGCGGGCCATCATGTGTGTCTAATGTCGGGAGGACAGCATCTAATGAGATTTCCGTGCTGCACAGTGGCACGATGATCGGCAGCCAGATCACCCGCCAAATATGGATGGCACCCGTTTCAATAATGTGCTCTACTCTATTCCTGGCTCAAGTGGAAGATGATGAGATGAAGGCCTGTCATTAGTTGTTGATGTCGCAGGAGGAAAATGTACAACAGTGTCAATGTGATCTTATTATAATCTCCCTGGTCCATTCCATTAGCTGTGTAAGTACAGTGAACAGTTGGTCGTGGTCAGAGCTTGGGCCTTGACCAGGACCACATGGTGAACCTCTTTCATTACTGTCCACACAGTCCTGCCGCGTGGTCCAGGTGCTGAGTGGCATGCTGGGTAATCAAAGTGCGGGCCGACCCATGTAATGACCTTCTGATGGTTATTGCATTAGCCCTAATTTGTTAAGGGAGATGTCATTTAGGATGAAAGTCTGGATTGATTGGGTAGTTGCTGAAGGGGGAGGATTGGACTAGCTGCAAAGTGGATGAATTTAGACAGAGGCTTGGACCAGATTGCTGGCAGTCAGTATGTGTGTATGTGTGTTTTTGTTTGTTTTACTATCCTTGTAGGTACCAGAAGTTCTCATAATGATAGTAAAACAAGGAAAATTCTGACATTTGGGGAAAAAGGCTATTTTAGGGTTAGGTTTATGATTAAGGATGGGTAAGGGCTAGGGAAAAGATTTGAATGGAAATCAATTTTAGGACCCCACAAGGATAAAATAACTGAATGTGTGTGTGTGTGTGCGTGCGTGTGCGTGTGTGGTGATTGGGTTTAGGTTTTTAATATTCATGCTCTACACCTCTTTTAGTTTATATCGTTGCTTGAAATAGCAGTTATATTCCCTGGAAGCATCCCATTCAGCCAAGCCTTAACTATTTTTCCACTCCTCTGAATGTGCATGGTAGCCTGTACAGGCATATTCATCGGGAAGAAATGTTTACTTATGTATTCTAATTCTCTCTAATGCACATGTGTAATCATCATCACGGCAATACATTACCATAATCACATGGTGATTTGTTAACAGCCTCTACTTATGCTTCATGTTGTCCAGGGGGACGTCAATTGGCTTCAATTGGCTTCCAGTGGGTCTATTTTCTTCTGGAAAAAGCAGCCATGGGAACCGGTGAGGCGGAAGACTTCCACAACACGGCTGTGACTGGACGTAGTCGTCTTCCGGTAGGACTGCTTTGCCTTCTAATTGGACTCATATGTTGGGGAAAATAAAGGCCAGAGTGCAGAGCACATGTTCACTGGGTTAAGCTTTTGCGCTGTGGACTGGGGGGGAAGCATGGCGATGGGGGGGGGGTTAGGCTCTCATTTTGCTCACCTAAACATGAAGCTGAAGCCCAACAGATGAAATTCCGAGAGCGGAATTTGAGCCAGTTTGCTACAGCAGGAAAATAATCCTGCAGCAACAGGAAATGTGAATTATTATGTGGATTATAATTACTGAATATTTTTGTATTTTTCGTAAGGGAAAATCAAGTCTGAAATTTCTAAGTGGAATTTCTAAACGAAAGCCATTGTAAACCTCAAGTACACTAGAAGTTTTATATGTCCTGTATTGCAGCAAAGTTCTCCTGCAACAGAGTGATCGTTAAGGTCCTACATCTGTACAGATAAAGAGAGCGAGGAAGGAGACCCTTTAGTTTGGGATGAGGCTGTAGGAATGGGCCAGCCACACACAACTGTACTATAACTATGTCTCCATGCATTAGATCTGTCACTGTTCATCACACCACACCAGGCTCACCTCACCCCTGGATGGGCACGTGGCTGGGCGGGAGGGAGGGAGGGAGGGACGGAGGGAGGGAGGGAGGGAGGGAGGGAGGGAGGGAGGGAGGGAGGGCAACTGGGGTAAATTGGTTCAGAGGAGGTGTGAGGTGAAATGACTAGGAGGAGAGAGAGAGAGAGCTGTACATGGTTGTATAACTGGAGGGTCACTGGCGTGACAGCTTCATTGTGGGGGGGGGAATAGGGAAATGGTTGTTCGTAAAGACAGGAGACCTGAAGGGAAGGATGGGGCTGCCCTCAGCTGGCAATGACGTGAGGGTCAGGGGTCATCTCAGGACTCATTACACTTAGCCATCTTTCAGCGGACCGCTGTCATCAGCTAGCGAGCGTGGAGAAACTGATCAAATGAAGGATAATAGTAATTTAGACACAGGGTTAAATGAATAGGAGTATGCATGTCAAACTAGGCCCTTGACCAGGTCATTACTATTAAAAATGCATGTTTCATTACATTATTGTAATGCCAAACCTACATGGCATTTGGGGACACATGATTAAAGAATTGTATTCACTGGTTTCGCTGAATGAGGAGTTGTCATTCTTTTTAGCACCACAAGGTCTTTTCAAGGGACCACACTAATGTTAACGTAGCCTGGCTTTTTTCTTCTTAACTCAGACATGTACTTTTCAGGGTAGGATGGAAGTACGGAAGCATACTCTAACAGTTGGCACGGCAGCTTGGTAGTAGGCTAGTAGTGTGAACTCGACATGAGCACATGGGGCGTTGTTATTTTTAATGAGAGTGAAATTGCCAGTCTTTAACCAATGCACACTGTTTTATAAGTCTCCTTAGTGCGACGTTCAAAGCAAGCATCCGCCTCTACAACAGGATGTGCATTTTGACATTTCCTTTCTGGTTTTATTCTCTTCCTCTATTAATTCATTTATTTACAACGGGTCACCATGGATACGGCACAAGGCTAGAGCAACTTGTAAAAAAGGTAAAAAACTGTTTGACTGTGCTGGGCCACGACAACAAGACAAGGACCAAAGTCACGACAGCTACTTCTACTACAACAGATGTGACGTAGTAATATGTCAGCCATTTTGACGCATTTTAATGAGACCATATTGACCGCAAATCCAATGGATGGTAAGCGAACATAAACACAAACAAAAAACAATACTATCCTTGTGCTCATTGTGGAACATAATGGTACTCACTCCCTAAAATCTAAGCTCAGAGAGTGCAAGACGAGAGGGGGGCCTCCTCTTGTGAGAGGAGCAGGTCGGGGTGTCTAGCCCCGTGTCAGTGTGTCTCTATCGCCCCGGTGACGGAGTGGCCAGCTGAGGATGCCGCTTTATCGCCTGTGACATGTTCCCCCACCACAACGGCCCTCCCCTCAGCTCGCCTCCTACAAGCACCTTTTGTGTTGGCTAAATGGAGTTGGATGCACCCCTTTAACCTTGATTTCCATTCCCCATTGTCCGCCCATTGATGGGGAGGCTGACTCCATCTGTGCCTGCCTTGCATGGTGCCACCCTTTCAATAGACATATGCTCCATGTGTAGGCCGTAAACTTTCTGAAGAATGGACGGGGATAATGATATACAAGACTGGGCCCTTCGTCTTAGCAGAGTGGGGGAAAAGAGAGGGGGACAAAATGGACCTACTCCATTCATCATGTTATTGTATGGTCTTACCTACATCTCACGAGCCTGTTTCTGTATATTCCAGAGTGCCGAAGTGTTTAGACAAAAGCTCATGCTGATTGACGGAGGTTTAAATCACAGTCAATCTGCTCCTCTCTTGAACTGCGGTAATGTGCACATGTATTTTACATTACCAACGCACAGCTTGCCCAACACCGTCCACAATAGAGCACAACGACACAATTTATAACTGTTAACTCAACTGCGCCAGGTCCCGTTTTGAAATGGAAATGTGCAATATGCTGTGAAAACAGGCCTTGTGTTCTTTCTTCCTCCAGATCGTATCAGCGCGTGTGATAACAGTAGTAAAGAACACGTACAGTAACAGACATTAAGTCATTTCCTAGGAGAAACACACCCATGGGAAGAGGTTGAATTTCACTATCAATATCCCCAGTATTTTCCTGAGATTTTATCTAAAACCAGAATCAAGATCATTACACAGCTTATCTTAAATCCAACTAAATGAAGTAGGACCACAGTCCAAGAATGAGGGAAAAGGAGTTATGGTTCATTACGGAGTTTGGCTTTCTGGTCGGTTCATTCAGATAGGGATGAACCTGGGGCCAGACTTTTTCTCTTTCTCCCCCTCTCTTAAGCGACGTAAGGAGGCTCTATCGATTACAAGGCCTGGGTACAAAACGACCTAATGAAGGACCAACAATAATGGAGGAGGCGGCCCCTTGACGTTGCGGGGTCCCTTGGCTTAGGGAACCCCCCTGCCGGGCCCCTCCTTGTCCGGCTTAGCCCCTCTCCATTGGAGAGCAGGGGCCATGAAAAATCAACAGAGGCTTACCCCCTCCATCCCCAGTGCCGGCTGCCGAGGGCATGCGGCCCATGTGAGAAGGGTAGTTAGTGGTCTGAAAGGGGGAGCATTAGATCACATGGGAGGGAACAGAAGGAAGTCTCCCGGGAGGAGCAGAAGCCCTGGTCCATTTTATAGACTCCCCTGAAAGAAAGTGATTACAGATCATTATCCAATTGAAGCAGATTGATGGAGCGAGGTCAAAGTAATATAGCTCATAGTAGCTAGGGGAGGGAGGGAGGGTGGTGACGGTGTGAGAGAGAGAGGGAGAGTGGTGACGGGAGGGGTAAGATGGTACAATGGCTGGATTGTAACCCAGGGAGAAGAATGGAGATGGGAGGGAGGGGGAGGGGGGATTCAAACTGGCCAAATGAAAGCTCCGGCTTTTCTCTTTCAGGAGTAGGTTGAAGTGGTACAACAAGTGCTGATGGAGAGCAGAGATGAGATGGGATTGCCTGCCTGCTTGCTAACTGGTAGATTGACCTGGTGTGTGGCTCCGCTGCAATTACAGAGCAAAGATAAGGGGATCTTTATGTAGGGGGACTTAGGGAGATTTGTTGGAGTGGAGGAATGATTTGCCTTGTCTGTGGGCAGACAGGCGGGGTGGTCGTTTGGAGGAATTGTTAGCGTTGGCGGAATCATGGAGATTTCTCTTGTGAGGGATTGTGGTTGGACAGGTCTACTGGCATCAAAGAGGTGATGTTTTAACATACAAAGGCAAATGAAAATACATCCACTATAGCCCTGACCCATCCCCCACCACACACACACAAACACACACACCTCACTCACACTCCTTTGCCCCCCATCCATCCCTCCCTCCCTCCCTCCATCCCACCCACACACAAACACACACACACCACTACCCCCCCCCCTACCCCACACACTGGACAGTCCTCTGATATTGCTCTATAAGCCCTCGTCACATTCTCTTTGAATAATACAATAATAATCATTACACATCTTATGAATAATATTGAATAATACAATCCATTACAATGTATGATGCTCTTGACCTTAGCTGTAAACTGCCAGGGTATCTCAGATCGATTCCACTGCAGCACTTTGGGTTCAAATGCCAGGAGCATGACTTGATGGTGGCTTGACAGAATAGAGATTTAGAAAACCTCCTCTGCTAGATGAGTAATTTAATGAGTTATATAATCGAGATGGGGATGTTGAGGGTGGTGTTTACTGTAGTATTTGGTGTCATGAAAACCTGTATGTTGGCTCTGTAGGTCACTATAGGTCAAGGCTGTTGAATTATTCATTGGAGGAGAAAACTAACTATGTATATTGTAGCATTTCAAATTTGACAGTTTCTGCCTCAGTTGATCATCAGTAATCGAATAACTCACATTCCCCATTGACAATATTTCTAACTTCTTCCAGAACAAATCAGAGAATCTCTTGTACTGTACAACGACATGCCATCCATTGTATGTCATGGTGGTTTTGTGTGATATTAATGAAACTGAAACCAGTCGTTAATGGAGTGTAAGCAGGATCTGTGGCTGTCTAGCTGGTGCCATTGGACGCCAGTCTTGTGACAGGAAACGCCTCCACTCACAATGAAAGGCCTTATGAGAAACCAGTGCCCACTCATGTCTCCGTGTATTTCCCCAGCGTACAAGTCTTAGACCAATTAGAGAAACCCCTGACAGAGAGCATATTCTAGTTATACTTCCAACGACTCTGTGAGATCTTCTTTGGTACTGGGTTCTTTTCACAATACATGAGTTTGGGACAGGTAGCGCGGCCTTGACAAGCAAAGAGCATCAAAAACAGAATCCGAATGGCATGCAGCAATTACAGTTGAAGAGTGCATGCGTCAATCAGCTTCAAAGTTCCCAACTGGAAGAGAGAGTCTGTTTGTCTGTGCCGTCTTTGTGTAATTATTGGATTATGAAGGATGTGCTGTTAATCGAAGACCATGACCCATTTATTTCCGACAGTAAAAGGTTAGAGGAAGCTCTTTACACATCTATATCTCTGGCCTGGTGTCAACACGGCAAAGGAGGAAGTGGGCTTACGTGGCCAGACACACACACACACACACACACACACACACACACACACACACACACACACACACACACACACACACACACACACACACACACACACACACACACACACACACACCCCCACAACACACACTCCCCCCCACCCCAACCCCCATCCCCACTCTTGTGATCGCTTCTGCCATCTGTAAGGAATCCCAGTAATGAATGAGATGTCTATTAACGCTCTGCTCGGACAGTGGAGCTAAACCAGGGTCTTTGAGAACCACTTCCTGGCCCTGTCTGTGGAACTGTGGAACCCAAACCCCATCCCGCCACCCACCCCACCCCGTCCTGGGAACCTGCCACTCTAGGTGGATCTCATTGAAACTTAATTTTGCCTGCTGCATGGGAAAACAAAACCCAACCTATTAGACTGTCATAGGTGCAGTAGTATGGGAGGACTGGCTTGAATGTTGGATTCGGTTGGATATTCAGACATCAGGAAAAGGGTGGAGTGGGGAGAGACTTAAGCATCTAATGTTGGCAGGGCCAGCTTGGAGGGAGCAATAATACTGTAACTCATTCCGACGCTATTTACTTCCTTCTACAAGCAGAGCACTGAAGACAACATGCTCCTGTGATGCTAGCACAACACAGCGGCCTGGAGAGTAAACATCCCAGCCAGGGATTCCTCACTTACCGATTCCCTCCGCGTTACACTTAGTTGGATAATTGGAAATGCGAGGGCATTAACTCCGACGGGATTGAGGAGGGAATTAAATATGTTAATCCCCAAAATAGGTAAATAGCTTGGCGATACAATAACCAATTTCTAGGGTTTCCCCCAAGGACACGTTTGTCTTTGAGGCAACACGGTCTCGAGTTGTTCCACAGTGTTCCACCAAGTTCCCAAGGTCACCCCCGTGGTGCGGAAACCCGGTGGCTGACTCTTAACCTGTTTCTCCCAGGTCCTTTGTTCCACACATCATTCCATTCCACTGTTCCACAATGTTCTCCCCCTGAGACTACGTTGTTGCCATGTGTTTCATCTGCCTTGTAATCATAGCATGGGCTTGAATGTCACGGATTGGGGACTCTGTGAGAGAGACCTCCCTCTGCGCAGAGGTGGCAACTCCTACAGTGTGTGTATGTGTGTGAGTGATATATTATCATAGACACACATAGTCCACAATATTGGTGTGCATGTGCATGTGTGTGGCTGTGTGTTCAGACTACAGAGACAAAAGATCACTTGAAGGGGCGTACTAGTATAATGAATATACTGGAATGTAATCATACCTGCATACTGTGTCAGCAGACGCATTGAGCCTTTGGCGACACAGTACTAAAAAGCATTTCCCTAAACTACTTGTGAGGGGAACATGAAATAAGTTCATAATAGTGTGTATTCAAAACATTGGCGTTAAACACCATCGACAGAGAGAGAGTGCCAGTGAATCAGTTGAGCACCAGGGCAGAAATCAAGTCAAATTGCCTCATGGAGATCAAAGTTTAAAAAAATGTACGTACAATTAGAGGACTACAATTTCAACTGGAACTGAAGCATTACAATAGACCCCAAGGTCAATTACTAGTCGCCTCTGAGAAACTTCTTTGTTTTGTTTCGTGTCAAAAAGATGTAAAAAAAAAAAAAAAAGTTTTTTAAAAGCACCACAGTCAAATTCAAGAATGTCATTATTCCAGGCTTAGGGTTTTGTAATCGTATTTTTCCTGGATATCCTATACAGCAGATCCTCATCTCTCTCCCCCCAACTGGCAACAGGGCATACAGGATGGCATCGATACTCCCATTCAACATTTTGGAATATGAGCCTCTCGATTTACCAGAAATGTCCACTTCAACATTAGGAGAAAACAAAACATCATCGCTGTCCTCCACATATTACAAGTGACGTTTTCCATCATGCTGATTACACTTAATGATGCTAAACAACTGTTAAATGAAGAACAGCAAGTTAAAGCTCCCTGATGGAGGAGAAAAAAAGCCAAGTTCCTTATCTCTGAGCCAAAGGAGAGGAACCACACACGCAGTGAACGCTGCACTTATCTGTCATTACACATTTAAAGTAAGAGAACTTACCCAAGAGAACCCCGATTTTAAAAGGAGTTATAATACCAATAAGCCAGGCAAGCCAGGCAGCCAAAGAGACTACACAGGCCTTGCCAACAAACGCTGGGCACATTGCTGTAATGTTGTATTGCCTATGGGGCTGCCAGCGGAGCAAATTGCGGAGCATTACCAACTTTATTTGTTTTGCAAACAAGACCCCGTGCCCATAGATGTGGCGAGGATATTAATTTAGGGAAATGAGGACAGGTTAAAGAAAGACTGGGCTTAGACTGTTGTGGTTCCGACAGGAAGCATGTTGGGGACCAGCGCACATAAGGGGGGGGGGGGGGGGGGGGGGTAAAGAGGAGGGGGGGGGTGAAAGGAAGAAGCTATTATGACCTCATTTAATAGTCTCTAAAGCTTCTTCCAAAGCAGACCCCAGAATGGCCCGGAAGGGAAGCCCTCATGGGGGAAAAAACCCACAAGTCACCTCCGAACATGGGAACATTTGGGCTAAATGTTTCCTGTTGCAAAAAAATGTATGTCAAGTATGTGGACTGAGTCCCCCCCCCCTTAACACACACACACATTTGTTTTACTATTCTTGTGGGGACCAAACGATTGATTACCATTCAAAATCGTAACCCTTAACCCTAACCTTAACCCAAAAGCCCTAACCCAATCCCTAAACCCAACCCTAACTCCTAACCCTAAACCGTAACCCCTAACCCTAATTCTAACCCTAACCCCTAAGCCTAAAATAGCCTTTTTGTGGGGACCGGCGAAATTCCCTACTTATCCGAATTTTCCTTGTTTTACTATCCTTATGAGGACTTCTGGTCCCCACAAGGAGAGTAAAACCAAAAACACACACCACCCCATCCCCACCAAACAATGTTTTGGTTTGAATCTTCCGCAGCCAAGGTGAGTTCCATTATGAGACCATAATCTATCTGTGCACAATCACAATGGCGTGATTAAACCAGCCGTAGACGTCCTCCTTTCAGGGGGAAGGGAAGAAGGAGGAACGGAGGAGATATGAAACGCCGGCTCTGCTTGCCGGGATATGATAAGAGTTTGGGAAGTCATCGCGTGGTGATCGCCACAGGCGGGGAACGTGCGAGGCTGGAAGTGCTAATTTTATTCATTTACCTCCCTCTCCGGATAATTGTTTCTGTCAACCAGCGACAGCTCGATAAAGGATTTCACGGCGTTGAAAACAGTTACACGGCTACTTTGGAAAGGCGATCGGCACCGATGATAATATTTATCACCTGCTTTAATATCCCTCTTGTGTGCAAATTGATTCCTCCTCCTGGTTATCTCCTTCACAAGGAGCCTTCTTTCCAAAGCATTCAATGATTTGACTTCAGAGGTATCAGAGGTTCATTACTGTTCCTGATCAGAGGCAGGGCAATACATTTAGCAACTGTAGCTCAGACATTTCTGATGCACCGTTCACACTGTTCACACCGCTGCGTAAACAAAGAAGACGTCTGAAGCATGAGGGCAGACGAGATACAGGGGAAGGCATTGTAGGAAATACTGTCAGTGACTTCGCATCCAAAATCTGTGCATGTGATACAGTACTGTACATAAAGTATCTTACTATTGGAAATATTGTTCGTTCTGCATTGATGTTAAAGTATGTATAGTACTATGTAACACACTGTAGATACTGTGAAATGCACATATTGTCTAGTGTGAATATATAATCATATAGTCTCGTGATAGCCTATACAACAAAAAGTTATTGGATATTGATGTAGGCAAGCAATTGTTCTAAGTCATGTAGTTGCCCCCAAAACGTTGTGGGTTGCCCCCTAACTTCAATAGAATAAATGCTTTCAATTCCACTGTTCACCTACAAAATGTGACAGGTTTACCTAATTCAAAAGATTGTCCCGGAAGCCTTTTCCCCGAGTTCAAATGTGTTGAATCACTCCAATGATTCCAGCTTAGGAGCTTACTTATGATCCTTTGTGAATATCCTTTTTCCCTCTCATCAAAAGAAAATGTAAAAGCAAAGTGGCTCCTTTTCCCTTCTTATTATTATAATAATACTTGAGATTTTTTTTCACCTACTTGTCCCCTTCATCTTTTTAATGCACTCATTGAATTTATGTACTTTTTATGCTTAGTGGGCAACAGCACCGTATTGGCCCTGTGTTACAGGCTTCAGTGAACTTAATGTGCTGAAAAGATGTAACTCCACTCAACTCCACTCCACATGCCCTGGCCAATTCTTTCTCTCCCCGTACCTTTCCTGGGTCTCTTAGAGTTTAGTACCCTTGTTCTGACCATGGTCACTTCAGCTGCTGTGAAAGGGATAAATTGAAAAAAAGAGAGAGAGATAGAGAGAAAAACTGGCAAAGATTCCTGAATAGCAGCTTTCAAAGAAGGGACTGGAGAATGGGTGGGGGGTAGACTTGTTAAAGCCACACAGTAAGGAGGGGGAGCAGTTCCCATCGCTGCTGGAATGATGGTATGGAGTAGTGACCAGTCATGCATGCTCCATCTCACTCTTTCTTTCTCTCTCTCTCTCTCTCTCTCTCTCCTCTCTCTCTCTCTCTCCTCTCTCTCTCTCTCTCTCTCTCTCTCTCTCTCTCTCTCTCTCCTCTCTATCTGTCTCTCTCTCTCTCGCACTCTCTCGCACTCTCTCTCTCGCACTCTCTCTCTCTCCGCTGTGTGCCTCCCCATTCTGTGTGCTCGGTGAGGAGGAGAGGACACTTAGCCGGGCCAGCGGAGTTGGGGGCAGCGCAGCGTGAAATAAGGGAGAGGAACAGCTGAACCCAGAAAGAGCAAGAACCCGGGCTGCTCATTACAGAGCCAGGCCCTGACTTATCCCCCCCCTTAACACTGACGGGACACCTCAGATCCCAATGCAGCAAGGCAAGGTGGGACAAACCAACAGGGCAGGACGGGGAACAGAGGCGTCTCACACATCAACCGGATGAGGGGAGGTAGGGGGGTTGGGGGCACGTGCCATGCACAGGTACAGTACACCCTACACCCCTTCATTTACCTGACTCTGTGACCCCACTGTGACCCAGACTATCAGGAGGGAAGGGGGGGGTGCTCAGGCAGAACATTTGCATCAACTTAGGTACCTGTACAAATGCCACCATCTTTGTTGAAGGATGCACTTTATGTCCCTAATACAATTTCCTTGTTGTGGTGAAAATATTCTCCTTTAAAGTACCTTCAGTATGACTAGCTACATACTGTGACTGTGACTACAGGATTCACTGCACTGTGTGCATGCTGAAGTTCTAGTCTAGTGAATATGTTTTACTCAGATTTGTGATTCACACACAACCATCTGTCTCGAAGTTAGCCTGGACCCTCTGCTCCCTGTGCAGAGACCACTTTAACTCTTAAAGGCTGGCAACATGGAAAAAAATAAATTATTATTTTTATTGTGTAACCCTCCCTTGCACGACAGCTGAAGAAACATTTGCTGCAATTTGTTTATTTCGTTTTTATGTCCTCTCTTAACATACGAGCAGCTGCCTCTAAAAACACGGTTCACAAACATCCAATTGAAGGGCAGGGATATGTACATGCCAGACGTTATGACATTATAACCACAAATGATTAGATCAAATCAAATATCACAACTAAATCGTTTCTGTAATTAATGTTGTGTATTTTGTCCTGGTGTTAAGAATCTTCTATCTACAAGCAGTTACGGTTGAACTGAAAATCACAATTGAACAAATCCTAATGAATACTGCACTGCAAAGCGTGGTCTGAATCTTACAGATATGATATATTACATATAAAGTATATTATGATACATTACATCTTGTGATATTATTCTTGGAAGTCTAACCCCATTCAGTGAATACATTCATTCATCATGTGTAAATAAACCATCTGCAGTCGTCTGATATTCATGTTGATCACGTCCTTGTCTCACATGGAAAGAGCAATGAACCAATGTCTTTTACTCATTTCTGATGCATGGATCACACATTAAACCAAATTTCACTGACAAGTGTCCCTCTGTTATAACAAATACATATGCTGTGTTACCTACATTTACAAGTCCATTTGAGCAATCGAACATACACCATAAAAACGGCACTGGCATTCATAGTTCATACATATGTGACATATATATAGATATAATGAAATGTAATGTTTGGAAATAATCTTCCATGATGCTCCTTTACAAGCTCCCATCTTTTGATTTAAATATAAGGAGCTGTAAATCTGCTTCAGTGGTGCATGGGCTCATTCCAACCCCCTCTAGTTCCTGTTTCTGTCACATGTTTTGTGAAATACTGCCATCTATTGGTCGGTGAGAATCCAAACTGAGAGCTGTCAGACATTGTGGCCCTAAGCTGACTGAGGAGGTACATAGAGTGCAGGACTCCACCAACCTTGTCTCTTTTACCATGAGCATGTATTCAGGAAGGCATTCCAACCAATATGAATGTGCTGTTGTAAAACTCAGTAGTGACATGTATGTTAATCTAACCTATGACGTCACACTGGACCTTTAGTGAATTACAACAGATGAGGATATTCCCTCTAGAATAGACTTGGTCTGGAATGTCATCATATAAAGGATCATGTGTAATAGGAGTAGAATCAGCATGTCAAACCATCATATATAGAAGAAGTACAACAAAAGGAAACGAGACTAAAGCGCACATAGTTTTCTCTCAACGTACATTGTTTTTGTTTGTTGCATGGCTGTCCCAGTTAAGAAGTAGCCAATCAAGGTTGAAAAGTGCAGAGAGGAATGACAACATTTGGCGAATAGGAGAGAGAGTGTATTTCACCAGTCCATGTAACTGTTACAACACTATAATCCCTCACTAGTTCCTTAGAGAGGCTCTACAGAAGGCTGTTGTGTTTCACCAAATGTATTCCCCAGCATCGAGCAGGTTGTTCGTCACAGGCTCTGTTGAGCTTAAACACATACACGCTCGCTGGGAAACCTTGAAGTGTAAAAATAAACATCTGCCACCACTAATCTTTTTTTTCTCTCCGGTTCTCTAAACCTCAGAACCCGATCTTGCCATTCGGTACCGCGTTTCATTTGTAACTTTCTTTTCAATTTATTTGTCCATCCATTTGTTATTGTTGCGGAACCCATGCCAAGGACCTCTGGTTAGTGAAAATGCCATATTCTTTGATTTGATTTTATATGATTTCATCGGGGACCACTGGCCATCCAGGACTTGGTCTAAGTGCTAGACTACTGTTTGCATTTAAACATCAATTTGGGATATCCCCTGTGGATTAATTTGTTTCACCGAGGTCCAATTACGACTCCCCCATCCCCCCCCCAAAAAACGCTCATTTTTTTGTGTTGCAATTAAACAGATTTTTCCTGTTTATGTTCGGTGTCCTTAGGAAGAGAGTTCGTCGTAGGGGTCAGTGTTTTAATTAGCCACTATTTAAGACCAATAACAAACTGATTATTTGCCAAATGGCTCTTGCAAACCAAGTTTTGAAGCTATGCATACATATTAAGTCTCACCATTTCCATTCAAATTGTGCCTAAAGTGTTCTGCTAATATGACATAAATTTGCAAAATCCTGGTTTGATTAAGGTTACTATGGATACCAAATATGTCCCCACTGACATGGCAAAGTGTCTTTTCTTTCTGTCTGTGCAATGTCAAAGCCTAGCACTGAATGCCTGTTCTTATGATATTCCCCCTTTTCAATATTTGGCAGAACATCCACAGGAGATCAAAATGTGTGTGTGTCTGTTAAATGTCAGGACTCAAATGGTGGTTTAGAGCAGCAGCGCACCCAAGAACACCTGCTGTACAGGGAGCAGCAGGAGAATTTGCATGTTGGTTTGATCCAAAATGGAAAACACTATTCAAACGATGTTTACACATAAACATGATTCTCTACCTAAATATAATTTTGGCATTTTTGAACCCGTTAGCTCATGGAATACAGTATTATACTTTGTTTCAAAGTGTTTTGAGGGACACGACATGCCAATGTAAGAAATGTATAGCGCATTATTCCATTAAGCATTTTCTTATTACAGTATGATCGTGATCATTTGCATTAAAGCTGAACATTGACACAACACTGATCATCATTCAGTGAGAGGAACAATAAATACATTGCTTACAGTATGATTAACATTTTCAAAACACACTTTGAACATCTCTCACAAGCACCTGAGAGCACCCTCTTGTTTTAATCCACTCGAAGAAGGCCATTTCCTGTGTTTATACGGATTCTACCTCTTTCTTCCCTCCATCCCTCCATCCAATTCATTCCACCTGGGTGAAGTGATCTGGATGAGCGTGACCCCTCATGGGAAGTATCCTGCCCTCTGGAGGGTTCGGCAGGCTGGGATGCCTCTGAGAGCCACTGCAGGCCTTCTCCACTCTCCTCCAGTCTCCACGCCACCGGGCCTTTTGTCTTCTTCCTTGATGTCTCTTTGGACATGGGGGGAGGTGGGGCGGGCCTGCTTCCCTTCCTGTCCCCGGCCGTCCCAGCCTGCTCCATTGGAAGCAGCTGATGCTATCTCACGGCAGCCATTGTAGCAACCCCTGCCGTGACAAATCAGATGCAGCTGTTTCAGGGAAAATACCAGAAATGCCTATCAAGACATTGATGCACCCCCTCCTGCCCACCCACCCCTCTTAGCGCCCATTTCTGAAATTAAATTGAAATGTGCTGCATCAATATTGACTGCCACGCTGAATGGCATCCTCTAGCCTTATGTTAATGTTGGGGGGGTGTGAATGTGGCCCCCCTTTTCACATAAATTACGCTTAATAATAATTGTTTTATTACGTTTAATAATAATTTACATGACAGACATATACCTTGGTCTCAGAGGGCAATGTATAAGGGGAAAGGCATATTATTTGGAGTATTTTGATTGTGACCAAGGCGGCTTTGGGTTTGATTGTGTTTTGTTTGAACAAGTTCGCTAATGAATGCCAATCCTAATGCTTAATGCATATCTGTCGATCTGTTAGTCCCCGCAGATCTTAGCCAAACACTGGCATCGCAAAACAAATCTATCTGTCAGAAAAAGGTTACACCTCTAATTAGGGTCCTGACTCTGTGTCCTTAATTCCAAGTCAACCGTCGGATTCCCCTGATTGGTACAAATCTTTTTGGGCCAAAAAGGTTACAAGAATGGGTCACAAGTTCACCTCTGTGGTGATTTGCTTGTACATTTAAAATACCATTGATTACGTAATTAGGAAAGGAAAATGTAAGGCGTAGAGTTTGAGTGGCTGTATTCTTTGAAGACTGGTGGGAACTGGAGGGTTGAGGACACTCATGAGACAGGGGAATATTTCACATACAGCCCATTCATTTTCCTGGTACCTCAGAACTTGCGTACAGTAATGACCAGGTCAGCCTGTATCCAGTTAGTACCTGTCTTGTTATGTGATCAGCTAGAGTTAGCAACAGATGAACATTGTAACACTTATTTTTGCCTGAGGTCCTATCACCCGGTCGGGTCAAACACGGCCCAAAACTACGGTCAAGTCTGGCAACACGACCCTTTTGTAGGGCAGTTATGGATGGTCTGACCAGTGAATGGTCGATGTGCAGAGGCCACATGCACCAAAGCAAAATAAACTCAAGGGGAAGGAAGTGGTTAACATTAACAAGGGTCCAATAAGAAGATGAAATGTTAAACGCTAGCCTGTAAATTGATGTGTTCCTAAGAAAAATGCCGGCTTGCTGTTAATTTGCGTGCTGTGGACATAATTGCTCCCAGATCTGCAGCATAACTCTATGGGTGATGTTGATTAGTAAACGCCTTTACAGTAAATAGTTGCCACTAATCATGCTACGTAATGGCTATTAGCATAGGAAACCCAAACACAAGCAGAGGCAACAGGAGACCTATGCCTGCATGCTATTTACACTACCTTTGAGGTAACCACAGCTTAGTTTTCCTACAAATATTTTCTCATACTGTATGCAAGTAAGAACACTGCTCAAAGCTACTTTTAAAATGATATGACAGTAAGGTTTCTGAAGAGATTACTCCTTGACATAGAAACATTTTATCCCCACTCTACCCTTGGACACATGCAACATAATAACATCTACTCAGTACAGAATTATTGTAAGAAAAGCTTTAACCCAGTAAATCAAATCAAATAAAAGTTTATTGGTCGCGTACACAGTTTAGCAGATGTTATTACGGGTGAAGCGAAATGCTAATGTTACTAGCTCCTTATACTGCAGTATAATTTCAAACAAGTACACAAATAATCAACAATAAAAAAAAACACAACAAGAAATCAAGAACTGTCGGAACCAATCCATTTAACAACCCAAATAGTACGGTAACAGTAATCCAAAATTCAATCCATATGTATCTACGCCAGATTAATAGACACAAGATATGCTAGGAATGATATGTACAGCAGTAGATTAGAGTGAGCTATGTATGTCAAGAATCCAGTATATAAAGAAATATGCGGTGTGTATAAACGTTGCAACTAAAATGCAATATTCTGTAGTAGAACTATTAGAATCAGCTATGTGGAGAATACAGTATTTAAATACACAGTACAAACCCCATAGCAAAATGGATAGAGTTGCAGGAAGTTAGTGTCCGGACCAGAGTCCGGAATATAAATATTTCTATGTCTGTGAAAGGTGTGTAGACTGTATGGACAGTATGTGAATAGAAAAGGTGTGTACAGCAGTAGTTATACTGAGCCACGACTAGAATACAGTATCTACATATAAGGTGGGTAAAACAGTATGTAAACATTATTAAAGTGACCAGTGTTCAATCTCTCTGTACATAGGGCAGCAGTCTCTAAGGTGCAGGGTAGTGTACCGGGTGGTAGCCGGCTAGTGACAGTGTCTGAGGTTCAGGTCAGTACCAGCATTGTCAAAGGCTAATCAGAATCCAAAAGTAAGGCTACCATTCCCTTCACATTTTAACATAAACGAGAGACACCATTTTGCTAGTGTGCTACAATTATGCCAAAACCTTTCCTTGTGCCAAATACATGAGACAGTGTTTTATGTACTGTATATACCTCCCATTGACAGTGATGATTGTCTTCTACATTAAACTATACATCTGGGCTTGTTCTCCTCAAAGCCTCTGTCTACAATTAGCGACCAATGCCATTCCCTGTTAATCAACTATAGTACTAGACAGTGTACTGTGCCAGTGCTTTTAATGTGGCGTTTGTAGCTGTTTTCAATACTGTCCTATAGTGAAGGAAGCCCAAGGCAAAGTTAGAAAGCACAAAAGCTACACCATTATGGGCCATAAATTAACATAATCAAAGAAGCACTCAGATTATCTATTGAGATGCTGTCAAAGGAGGATAATGGCTGACATCGACAGTCCCATCGACTCTGTGCCACCGTCAGATGCATACACCTCTGTGAAGAAGGAGAGATGGGAAATGGGGATAAAAAAATGTTTTTTTAAAAGCAGGACCCGAGGGCAAGGCGATTGCATTTAAGCAAACGTTTATTCGAATCAGTATTTCTCTTCATACTGTACATTTGGAATCCCAAGGTTTGTAACACTACATTATGTAATGTAACGGTAGGGAATGGATAGTGTCAGAATTTTCCCATAATTACCTCTATCTGTGGACCGCAATCATTCATTTGAGTCCGTTTTAAATAAGAAATGTACATCTGTTCATTTTCACTTCGGACAGCTCAGTCTCAGTGCAAATTTGATAGGAGTTTACTGATATTTTTGAAGTAAAACTAAGGTAATCTCTCTGACCCTAACCCTTCAACCATGACTGGTGTCCTGCGTTGAGAGAACGTCGCTTCGGGACCAGCAGATTATTGGGAATTGTTCTTTCTCCTGCTCTGACTTTGAGAGGTGAGTCGTAACGTTTCATAATGTTTAAGACACATCCGTAGAACAATGGATAACATCGAATCCGCAGTTCCAAAGTGAGCTATTAACAAAAGTTGAAGCCAAAGAACTGTGTAAATATCAAATAGATTCACTTGTTTATGCTTGTGTGTTTCTTGTGTGAATTCCAAAAGGTATGGATGTACGGAAGCTCTATCAGTTGGATAACCAACCCCAGTACCCAGTGATCCCAGACATTCATCTAATTCCTCTGCTGTTGCAGATCCCATGCAGCTACTGATCAATGGGAGAAACTGGAGACGACGTGTTCATATATAAGCTTGTCCTCAACAATACGCCATACACCCCTTGTCGCCACCCCTAACATGTTTAACCTTTGGGAGAAGATTGCCCATTCAGTTTGGTTTGCTCTGCTCTCAGACCCTATTTTACACTAGTTCTAATGAGGACAGGAAAATCAATAGATTGACACATGAAGGATTAGCCTATAGACAGAAAGGTAATTAGACCTGTTAGGGCAGATGGAAGAGCCAAGGCAAATGGATGGATCCCACTGCAATGATAAGGATATGCTTCGTTTGACACCTCGAGGACCATAATTGAAATAAAGATTTTATTGACTTTTTTGGTAGCTTTTGATGTTTTCAATGATACGTTTTTATTTATTTGTATGATAAAAAAGATATAAAAACTCCACGCGCTACGTTGAATTAGTCTATCGTAGTTAGCAAAGGACAGTATTACTGTTAACTGTAAATCTGATTTCAAAAAACTATAATTATACAGGTGCTAATATTGAGCCTTGCGGACCATTTGTTTTAGCAAAGTATTTGGAAATGCTAATTATATATTTATGCTGGTTATACGTATAAAGACATGTTTTGCTTCTTTCGCATAACAACCCTGCAATATACTGAATAGATAAGATGGTCTAGAAGATAGAAATGTCCAAATAGCTAAACATTACCGCTACAAATCACATTCCACATGCATCTCGTGTTTGACTGCACCCTCTACCATTGCAAATGTACAGTATGACTAACCACACTGAGGTTGATATACTGTAACATACTGTAGCTCGGCTAAGCATGAGTAATTGATTAGGAGAATTATGGTTGCTTTAAGTCCTTCGCCTGTTCATCAATCACAGAGGCATTGTAGAGTGGAACAATATGGTGAGTAATGATATTGATGAAGTCTTGCTGTACACAGTTGTCTGGGGAAATGTATAGTTTAGCATAGCGAGATGTCTCATAATGCGGGAATTATGTGATTAGAGGAGTCACCTTTGTTCAACTAATCTAAATGACGACATCCACTCAGCCGTATATGACTGTGTACAGTTGTTCAACTGAGAAAACACGGGAAAGTCCCCTTTTCATTGTTTCAGCTAATTTCCCATAATCCTCTCTGGTATGACCCCACTGTCCTACCTACGTGGCACAGAGAAGTGATGCACATTAGTCAATTAATGGTGTGGTAAATGACAACCGTTCCAGTCAATTGACTTACTGTTGGGAATAGTGTCGCCACAATTCAAGGCACAGAGACTCCACTGTGGCCTATTCTTAACATAAGCAACATTACAGTATATGTGCGATATAGTGTAAATGAGTTAACTGTAAGTATTCACACCACTTGACTTTTTCCACATTTTGTTGTGTTTTGTCACTGGCCTACACACAATACCCCATAATGTCAAAGTGGAATTATGTTTTAAAAAATGTTAACAAATGAATACAACATTTTAATCTGAAATGTCTTGAGTCAATAAGTATTCAACCCTTTTGTTATGGCAAGCCTAAATAAGTTCAGTAGTAAAACTTTGCTTTACAAGTCACATAATAAGTTAAATAGACTCACTCTGTGTGCAATAATAGTGTTTAATATAATGTTTTAATGACTGACTCGTCTCTGTACCCGACAAACACAATTATCTGTAAGGTCCCTCAGTAGAGCAGTGAATTTCACACACAGATTAGTAACATATACTGTAGGAAGCAGGTCAATATTGAACTTTTCTTACATCTTAGGCTGCGTTTACACAGGCGGCCCAATTCTGATATTTTTCCACCAATTGGTCTTTTGACCAATCAGATCAGCTCATTTGTTAATAATTGTGCAAAATAATCAGAATTGGTCTCCCTGTGTAAACCCAGCCTTATTATCAAGTTTCAATTTAAAAGCACCGTTCAGTGGTAGTATGTTATTCTTCTACGAATAGAATCACTTACTATTATGAAGACTTTCTTCATTGACTATGTAGCGTAGCTGCAAAAGGCATGCGTAGTATTAGTGATTGGGACTAAATATGAACATGAAACATTGAAATGATCCACTTTACATTATCCACTTTGTCAAAATGAGCACCATAGTCTTCCACTCAGTGGGAAGGATGGCGAGCTGAGCCACATATCAAATGGTCCTCTTTAGAGCCTAGCATTCCCACTGGGGGTGGGGGAAAATGGCTACCTATTATGCGGCCCTCTACCGAGGTCGTACCTCCTGACAAGGGTATTAAAATGAAATAAATCAGCCATTAAGAGCTAGGCGCTGGCAATTGAAACCCTATTAATGCGCCGCGCGGAGCGAGCCGGCATGATATGACAATCGAGGTCCACGGCACCTTTAATTGCATTCGGTCAGTTTTATTTCTGTGACTGTGTGATGAAGGGTGGGCCTGATGATGAGCCCTAACCTCTCCTCCACCTGCCCACATGGCCATTAGTTCATCTCAGTGTAAGTATAGCTGGAACACCCTCTTCGTATCCCTCCCTTCCCTCCCTCTCCAGCCTGGTCCAGCCTCCACTGGAGGCCCCATACACCGAGTCATTAGTAGCATTGGTCATTCACTCAAGTCAGGCATCAATATCAGCGGTCATCCAGCGACAGTCCGGGCACATCAATGTTGCATAGGTTCTATTCTCATTACAGCCCTGGTTCTACAGACAGCCATGTGATGGATCAGGGCTCTAATGACCGGGTGTAATTTGGGTGATGTATCACCATCGTTTTCCCATGAAGTGTTTATGTGATTATACGTACACAGACAAACACAAAGACAAACACACGCGCGTGCACTCGCGCGCACGCACACACGCACACCAAAGACATCTGTAAAATGAGTCCACTTTCTGAATCAGTTTCAATATAAGATCAGAACTTTGTTTTCGGGCAAATCAAACCAGATACGTCGGCAACGCCGATGAACGTCAAAAATCAAAACAGATTATGGACTTAAAAATCGAAGACGTGGCGAAAGTAAACTCTCTGTGATTGTCTTTGTCCACCAAAGATAATTAAGTCGGTTCAGTCAGAGCTTCCTTTGGCAGGCTGGAACAAAACAAATGGAGCTACCGCAAGAGGTGTTGGTGCTTGTTTTTTGAATTTCGTGTGGGTACTCTTTCAACTGTCAGTGGTTATTGATATATTCATTAGAGGATAACCTCTCTTATCAGTTTCTTTTGACAGTGGCGTGTTGTCACCATCCGTCAACGAATCAATTTACAATTATGATTCTTGATGGCCCATGACACAAACTTGGAGGGAATGTCATTATAGAAACATTAAAGTGATACACAATGCTGGGAGACAGACTGGGCTTCTGCTCTGTTTCCCCCCCCCCACCGCTATGGTGACATCTTCATCCATACCAAGGGCCTCCTGAATACTGAGGTGTATGCTTTGCAAAATGGGTCTGGTTTCCTGACTAAATGTATGTACAGTATTTTATACATTATTAGATGTATTTATTGTCTGTGTATATGATGTAAACCTATACAATCTTCACACTGAATTTCCACCAGAGAAGATATTTTATTTGTTTCATTCCAAAATCTAAGTCTGTCAGGCGTCCAGTAGCACTATTCCAGTAGACTATATATACGGACTGAAAAATGGACCACATTTTGTGAGGAGAGTCTTGATGTGGTGTGTGGTGTGTGTATTTGGCCTGTTTACTAGGCTAGCTTTGATGGGTGGCCTCTGAGAGATAGCACTGACTACTCCCCGTGGCTCCATGCATCCTCTCGTTGGATCACTGACCTCGTTGCCATGGCAGACTAACGTGGCAGTGTGGGAGATTTGATTGCCTGCCTCCCGCTGAAGTGAAGAAGAGGAGACAGGACTAAATGAAACTCCATCCATCTTAATGAAACACAATTATTTTCCACTTATTAATCATTGAAAAATCAATATGTCTCTTCTTGGGCGAGTGTCGCTGGGATTTGTCATCCCGCGCCCAGTCTCTATGTATCATCGGCTGCGAGGACAGTCATAGGTTCAGTCACCTGTGTCCTTTAGAGGGGAGGGAGAGCCAGGGAGAGGGCCAGGGGAACCAGACATCACTTGGCCGTGTAGAGAACCAGTAAGAGAGCCAGGGGAACCAGACAGGACTGCTCTCTCTCTCTCTCTCTACCTCTCTCTCTCTCTCTCTCTACCCCTCTCTCTTTCTCTACCTCTACCTCTCTCTACCCCTCTCTCTCTCTCTCTCTCTCTCTCTCTCTCTACCTCTCTCTACCTCTCTCTCTCTCTCTACCTCTACCTCTCTCTACCCCTCTCTCTCTACCCCTCTCTCTTTCTCTACCTCTACCTCTCTCTACCCCTCTCTCTCTCTCTCTCTCTCTCTACCTCTCTCTCTCTCTCTCTCTACCTCTCTCTCTCTCTCTACCTCTACCTCTCTCTACCCCTCTCTCTTTCTCTACCTCTACCTCTCTCTACCCCTCTCTCTCTCTCTCTCTACCTCTCTCTCTCTCTCTCTACTCCTCTCTCTCTCTCTCTACCTCCCCCTCTCTCTCTACCCCTCTCTCTTTCTCTACCTCTACCTCTCTCTACTCCTCTCTCTCTCTCTCTACCTCCCCCTCTCTCTCTACCCCTCTCTCTTTCTCTACCTCTACCTCTCTCTACCCCTCTCTCTTTCTCTACCTCTACCTCTCTCTACTCCTCTCTCTCTCTCTCTCTCTCTCTCTCTCTACCTCTCTCTACCTCTCTCTCTCTCTACCTCTCTCTCTCTACCTCTCTCTACCCCTCTCTCTGGGCTGTTGATGATTGTCTGTTTCCCACAGATCAATTCACTAAACACATTGTATAATATGTCATTATTAAAGTCTAAGGCATTGTATTGACTTGGAGGAAGCATGTCACTAGGAAAATGTAAGATATAACTGGAACGCTTTTCACTCTAGTATGATGTCTTGCACTCCTACCAGGCATGTGTATGTGTACTGTATCTGAGATGGTTAATGTAACGGTCAGAAAATCGCACATCCATGACGAGGTCTTCATGCTTGAAAGTGTCGACATCGCTCACAAGTGCAAAGAAAGCAACTTTCACAAGTGTAGAGGAATGAAATCCGTCAATCTATTCAGCATTTTTCATTGCTGATCCTCTTCTCGTCCACAGCCCCCCAAAAGGAAAACTTTTGGTGTTTTTTGAAAAATTGTCCAAAATAAATAATGATTCCACTGGCTCAACCCTCTGTTTTCCCTTTCAATAAAGAGAGCAACAAGAGCGGCACATGATGTATGTATGCTGGGCGCCGGCTTGGTACAGCAGCACAGTGCATAAGCAAAGCCATGTTTCACGGCAAAGAGACCATGCCTTACAGCCGCGGCGGTGGCCCTGATGAGAATATAATGTTCTACAGCGAGTAAATGCATCAGGTCAATACTTGATTTGTTCCAGCGTGTTGGCCCACTGAGCAGGGGGTCTGGGGATGCATTAGGAGCCGCTCCGACAGGGCCAGGGCGAGGGGGCCCCGTGTCAGGGACAGGGCCGGCACTCTCCCCAGTGTCCTTAAACAATTTCAGACATGTGGAGGCTGGGGTGAAAGGTGGCTCTCTGTGATGAAGGGCCAGGTAGAGGAGGGTTCCCATGCTACCCACACACATACGCACACATTCCCCGTTTGAAGATGAGTTGATTAGATCCAGGAAATGCAGCAGGTCCCCAAAAGGGACTCTCTGCGCGCAAACATGCTGCCTGTGTGTCTGGGTGTCTGAAGCGAAGACGCGGAGGAGAGTAATGTTCAGGGATGGCGGCGGGACAATGAGCTCTATAGATAGACCAATGTTCATTTCTCTCCTCCCATCCCCACTCACACACACTGTACATCACAATCTATGTCCTAACACAGGCCCCTCTCCACCAGTGCACCAGTCCCATCACTGAGAGAATGTGCAGAGGCACAGGGGAGGCAGAGATACAGTCCCCTCGCTCACCACTATCTAGTTCTCCATCATGTTCATTTAGATGCAGACTGCATGCCATCCACCCAGAGATAGAAATCTATGTCTGTATCGAGGTGCCAAATAATGGATGAGGTTGGGACCTGCTCCTCTGATTGTTAAATATTCATGTGTAGACTGCAGAGTTTGGGTAAACATCCAACTCAACCCTGCCATTCTGGAAAGGAGTATAAAACCTGACACGTTTTGTCACATCTTTGTGGTTTTCTGAGATGCATTTGAACCAAATATTAGATTTTGCTTTGTGATGCTGAGAATTCTAGGTTCTGATAACACTGTGACGTCCACGTTCTTTAATCTCTATTCCATTTTATTGAGGCCACTGGCTTTACTGTAGACACACACCAGCATGTCCTCATAATACTGTACGCCCTACAGAAGAAATATTCAAAACAAAACATTCGGTCTTCACAAATCATCCCTAATCATTAGCCTGGCTGCTAACATCACAGATGTTCAGATGTTCGTTGTTGGCTAAATCAGGCCGCGGGTCAAGGAATCGCCAGCCGCACAAAGAAAGCCGACATAAGCATTACGAGGTCAGATTGTTGGGATGTTTTAATGCAAAATTAATGAGTGGTTCTCCAGAGCTCCAGAGTTTGTCTTCTAACAGGAAACAATTAATTTGGGGCCCGGGCTATAACGGCTTTTAATGCTTGTCACAGAGGCTAGATGAACCGCTTAAAAGGCGCTATATGGGAGCCGTTTTATCATGGCGCTAATCCAGTGACGAGGCTGTGCCCCAGGTTCCCCCGCTGCCCGCCATGGCCAGACGAAAGGGTTCATACAGATGTTTATGGCTTGTGAAAGTTGGCGGGGAGCTGGTGGGGAGGCTGGCAGAGTGCCGCTACAGACACAAATGAGGCCATAAAGTTTCACACTGTTTACACGTTTAAAAAAAGAAAGGAGAAGCGAGGGGAGGGGAGGGTGTCGAAGTGGAAACGCAGATTGGCTTTTCGGATGCAGTGGTCTATTTACAGATGCTGATGGTGTTTCAGGGAGCGCTAGAGAGGAAGAGAAGATGGTTGTTGATGTTTAGCTTGTAGGCGAGCGCAGTACAGAACAGTACATACAGTATGTAGAGATGGAAAGATGTTTCCCCAGTGTTCAATGATTGAATGATCAGTACAGATATAGGATCTTCATTTGAGCCAGTTCGCTACAGATGGAAAATAATTATTACGTGTGAATTATTATGTGGATTCTAATTAATGGACATTTTTGTAGGGCTTGATACATTTTCCCGAAATTTCAGAAGACTTTCTAAACCTCAAAAACACTACACGTTATACATTCCCTGCATTGCAGGAAAGTTATCCTGCAACAGAGGGATCAAGTTAAGATCCTACATCTGTACATAGGCCTGCAATAGATGTCAAAAGTTGCTGAAGTGCAGGGCGGACAATAACATCAAGTTCTGTACTGCAGTAAATCTGCCAACATAGTCTGCGCTGTTGGCACGGGCTAGAGCTTCTTCCAGTAACCTTGACCTCGGTTGGCAGATGGCACAGTGGCACCTCCTTGGTTTGCACAGTGACCTGTGTGATCCCTAGGAATGAGCTCGCGCTTATGCCAGTCTGTGGTGGATACCATCTGGTGCCCTCTTACAGCACATTCATTTAGGTCTCCACACACATTCTCTAAGAGATACAGGAAGCATAGATGAGGAGGTCATTCTAGGAAAAGTAATATGACTTCAAAGGTACTTACCAGGTCTTTTGTTTGGACAGTAAAGTGGATAATGTGGTGTGCTTTATGTACACTCACAGTGCCCTACACACTCACGCACACTGTCACTCCAACACACACATACATTTATATTGACTCCACACACCCGCACACACACTCATCATATACGCTGCTGCTACTCTGTTTATCATATATCCTGGTGCCTAGTCCCCTTACCCCTTTACATATCTACCTCTATCACTCCAGAATCTCTGCACATTGTAAATATGGTATTGGAACTGACTGACCCTGTATATACACTGGGTGCACAAACACCTTCCTAATATTGAGTTGTACCACCTTTTTGCCCTCAGAACAGCCTCAATTCGTCGGGGCATGGACTCTACAAGGTGTCAAAAGCGTTCCACGGGGATGCTGGCCCATTTTGACTCCAATGCTTCCAACAGTTGTGTCAAGTTGGCTGGATGTCCTTTGGGTGATGGACCATTCTTAATATCCATGGGAAACTGTTGAGTGTGTAAAACCCAGCAGCGTTGCAGTTCTTGACACAAACCGGTGCGCCTGGAACCTACTACCATACCCCGTTCAAAGGCACTTAAATCTTCTGTCTCGCACATTCACCATCTGAATTGTACACATACACAATCCATGTCTCAATTGTCTCAAGGCTTAAAAATCCTTATTTAACCCGTCTCCTCCCCTTCATCTACACTGATTGAAGTGGATTTAACAGGTGACATCAATAAGGGATCATAGCTTTTCACCTGGTCAGTCTGTCAAGAGCAGGTGTTCTTAATGTTTTGTAAACTCTGTAGAATGCTTACTTACTTTCTTCTTATTTCTTATTTCTATTTCTCATGTGTTTTTGTTCTACCTTATGTTATTTTTTGTATTACACTGATATTGATTACTGCATTGTTGGGTTTAGAGCTTGCATAAAAGGCATTTCACTGTACTTGTGCACGTGAAATAAAAAACTTGAAACGTATTTACTGGAAAGAAAACAAACACAGTTTGAACCCAGGTCTGATGCCTTCAGATTCCTCTTTTGAGTGTGACCCTTCATAAATATTATCTTGGTACAAACACATGCATTGTCTTTCAGGGATTCCCGCAATTAAGATAAAGATACATTCTAAGCTCCCTGGCCAATTAGAAACCTGCACTAAATGAATGGGCTCTGGTGGTGCGAGCCTGTTGGTGATGACCTAATCCGAATTGAGTCAACAAGCCTCTTATTGGGTTAACCACGGCCGCAATGTGTCTTGTCACTTTGCGGAGACAAGGCCAATCCCATCTTGTGAATGGAATTAGATTGTCATTGATGTGTCAAGGCAGAGTGGGAACAACAGATCGATGGCAAATTACCTCACGAAATGTGGAGATCTGAGGAGAGGAGAGGTGCAGACAGGATCAGAACAGTAGTGTGTTATTGTGGGTAAAGTTGTGGGAGTCCTACACAGTCCACCAAGGCCCTCGCTTAGCTTGGAGCTATCTCACAAAACTGAGGAGAGAGGGAGAAAAAAAACACACAAACCAATTCCAATACAGCACTAATGGGCCACATCATGCCAATACAATAAAAAATGGGCCTTTCAGCTCTAGTCAATAGTGAGTTAATGAAAATTTAACCTTTCATTAAATGTGGTCGTGTTATTTCCTTCGACTTGTATGCCGGGTCTTTTTTCAGTTTGCCACTTTCTTTCAATTTACTGACAAATTTACTGTGAGGTCTGTATGGAAATGGTATGATAGAGCAATACGTTGAGTTAAGTGGTGTAGACTACTGATGTGCTGTGCTGCTGCTGCTGCTGCTATTGTTGTTGTAGGATACATACATAGAAGGCATTGCCGTGTTAGGGGACAACGAAACAGACTTTTATAATGTATCAAACACAAATTTGAATGCGCAAGTTGCATTGAAACAAAAGGCAAACATTCTCAAATGAAACATTCATGTGAGGTGAAATATCGAGTCAAAGAGGGAGGGGTGAAACACACAACACACAATCGAGATCTAAAGGAAATAAGGAATAGTTGTGTGCTGAACCACATTGCTGTACAACAAAGCAAGAAAGCAGCCTACCTGTAGGTAGCTACATTGACTCCTGTGCTTTGAACAGTGGAATGGCATTGGAGTGAGGTGATAAATCTATAGGCATCCTGTCTGCACTAGATGAAAAGGCTCAGGGCCCACTTTCCACTGTGGGCAACCTGCCCTTTTAATTAATTAGCACTAGCAGGAAGTGCCTGCCCACAGGGAGAGGCGGCCCGGCCCCTCTGTGTACTGCCAAGGTGATAATGTCCGTAAGGTGAAAGGAGTGCTCGATGCCTCACTAGATATACACTAAATGTATGCAAGCGACTAAGCGAGCCCCTCTGAGCTGATGCAATACCAAGAACAATACCAAGATCAGTCGGTTCCTGTGTGATATCTGGGCTTCGCTCACTGTGCATTGGAAGCTAATGGGGGTCCCTAATAAATACAAATACTGTATCTTCAACATGAAAGCCAACCCTTTTTGTACAAAATGAAGTTAGCTACTATCAAAGGATGGGACAGGCCTAATTTGACTTTTTTTTGTTGATTAGAAACGTGTCACGATAACCCATGACCACTATTTACTCTCATAACAGTCATATCTGGGTCTATTTTCTCACGTTGTTGCTTTAGGATTAAACATCCTCCTGATTTGCACTGTAAGTCAAACACTTTGGACATCACCTTTTTATGGGCGCCTTGGTGACCCTCTCTCTTTGCATGTGTGTGCATGTGACAGGGCTCTTTGTGTATGTGTGCATGTGTGCATGTGACCAGGCTCTTTGCGTATGTGCGCATGTGTGGGGCTGAAAATGGCCCTTGTTGTGTGTGCAAACTTCTCTCTCTGTCTCAAGTAATGAGCATGTGCACCTTTCCGCCTGAGGCCTTCATACACAATTTAGCCAGAAAGCCACGGCTGATCATGATTTAGCTTTTGACACCGTTCGCCCCCAGGCGTGGGGAGACTAATACAGATATCTGACTTCCAGTGCGCAGCAGAGGGAAAGGAGAGAAAAAGTGAGAGGCCTTTTATTGACTAAATGATAAAGAGGTTTGTAATGATAAATAACAGTCATTTTATTGTGGAATTCCCAGAAAATACACATTCTACACAATATATAAAAGAGAACTATTAGGGGGTTGCTGGCCTCGCTCTCCCCAAAGAACGGCATCTGGTAGACTCCAATATCCTCGTGCTCGAGTAGAGGTCACAAATTGTGTTAAGACCTTAGCTATTAATACTGCATAAACATGATGCCTAATGGCACTGGTGTCCTCTTTGGCTCAGGGAGGAGGCTGAGCCAGTGAGTGGTGATCATGGTGTCACTGGTGTCCTCTTTGGCTCAGGGAGGAAGCTGAGCCAGTGAGTGGTGATCATGAGCGTTTCCCTGCCTCTCTCTCACAGCAGGCTCCACACATTGTTTCACCAACACACAAGGGTGGCTGGGGAGAGAGTATTTGCCTGGTGTGCATACTACTACCTCTGCCACTAGAGATTTTAGCTATCACTTAAGCTATGGGATGGCTGACCCTTTCACGATATTCCCCTTTAAAGGTGCAATATGCAGAAATCGCGCAGCCATTTCCTGGTTGACATTTTTTGTTAATAGTTTGCCTAATTTCAGTTTATGTGATAAAACAAGCAGTCAATGGAGGGAAAATCATTGTACGATCTAAACTTCTGTGAAATATATTTTCAATAACCAAAAATATTGTATTTTCAGCTGTTTGGAGCTGGTGTAAAAGAACGAAAGTAAAAGACGCAAAAATGTAACTTAAGAACGGGAAGCATAGAAATAGTGCACATAGAACCGATCTACCGCTTCAAAGACTTGCAGTCAATGAGAATGACAGATCTATAATTCGCATTTCTATGTGAATTTGGTCAGGTTGCCCAAAAAGTGACATGTTGCAGCTTTAATATTTACTGCTCTGCACAAAGATATGAACCAACCAGATGCTACAGTAAGGGTTGTGCTGTGAATAAGTCACGGTGGAGAAGGATAGCGTGCAGGCCATCTAGTTTCAGGTGCTGTGGTACATAAACCATGTGATCTACTATAGTTCAGGTTAGAGGTTCTGAAAGTATGTTGACAGGAGAGAGTGGAAGTATGTGTGCAGTATGTGTCCCTGCAGTGACTGTTAAGAGCCGGTTGTTGAATACTGAATGGAGAATGGCCCAGAAATGAACAGTCAAATCCAATTAAATTACTCAAATTAAATTGTACAATGGTTATGGAACACCTGATCAAATTACTCACATTCAGGGGAATTCGACAGCAACCAATTAGTTCAAAGTATAAAGTTCACACATCAAATTAACACCAAGAGGACGGGGCCTTGATTTGAGCAAAATGATACATCATAATTACATCATGTAAGAAAAATCACAAATTACGGAGCTTTTAATAAGAAAATGGAAATGGCTAATAGGTCTTGATATGACAAATGTACCCCTGTCTACAGTATGCTTGCACACATAGCAATGATTCTTTTAGCAATGGGTGATTGTTATGAGGTACTGGGGCTGTGGCCCATCGTCATTAGATCCAAATTGGTTAACATGTATTTTGCTGCTGGAAAATAGGGATGTTTATACAATACACGTTGGATGCTCTTGTCTGATTGGCTTGTGCTGAAGATGGTACGTTGGTCAGAAAGTTAACACCATTTCATTTTGAAGTCTCTTCAATACATTTACTGAAATAGACAATTTTCTCGATAATGATGTCATTCTTTACCAACTCCTGGATTAATTGTGCGAAGGACTTTCTGACCTTTTTTTACATTTTAAATTTAGCTTCTCAAGGTGCTTTTCCAAGGTGAGATACATGAGTAATGAGATATAAAATAAGCCTTTTAATTGACTTTCCGTAAATTTGACTTCACTAGTCCAACATATACATTTCCTTCTTTAAAAGTGAACCATTTTCACTAATAAAGTTATTAATCTTGGCCATACAGTAATTATCTGTGTAATTATAGTGTAATTGCACATAGATCAAGGACAACTCATATAGCGTGCGATAGGTTGGTCTTGATTATCCCCACGTCATGTTAAGACATTACTCCTCCTGTATTATCTTACTTATTCTACAGTGGAGAGTGTGTCTGCATGGGCCGTATATCCTGCGAATAACCATAAATGCTGTAACATGATAATACTGGTTTAATTACCCTTGGTCAGCCCACTTACAAACCTATTGCTGCTGCAGTCAATATCCCCCAAGATCCATTCATGCTTCAGCTGATGGTTAACTTGGGAGCTTTTGCCGAGTGCTTTACCCTAATTGATATCCTTATTTAGCTAGAGAGAGAGAGCCAGTGGGAGACAAATGGAGTTAAATTGAGCAGTTTACAGTACTGTAAACCAGATCGCATACCACTATGGCTGACTGCGGTTGGACATGATTTATCCTGCTAATTTGCTGTTTTAAAGTATTACGGCTGTTTGGCCTTCTTTCATATTTAGCCAGCAAGAACAGGTTTCGCTGGGTTTCTACGGAAGCTCTTGTTGGGATATTGTTTTACAGTGAATTAAACCTGATTATGGTTTCAGTATTCCCCAGCCGCTCAGTCTGGCCTTGGTCAAAGAGGCGAGGGAGCCTTTACCATGTACCTGAGGGCATGCGGTACGGCCAATACACACTTAACACTTACTACCCTCTCAGAGCGAAGCATGGAACGTACCCCTTAGAGCCTGGTAGTCCTGCCGTATATTTACAATAATATTTTCCCACCACTGTATCGCTGCCATGCAGCATGCTAACCCAAAGCACACTTGTCAGTCTCTCCAAGATTTCGCAGGGATTTTTTGTGATTTTTTTTTTTTGCTGCAGCAATTCTGACATTTGTCTGGAGAAGTGGGTATACTCTAATTTTCCCCAACATTTTCCAAACAGCCCGCCTGACGAAGGAAAGGGGGAGAAAATTCTATGAGAAACAGTGGCATACACTCTGAATGACCTAAAATGATAAGCCCCATATTGTTCCTTAACTGTCAGGCCTAGCCAAGCTGTACTGTGCAAGCATGCTAATAGTAGGCCTACTACTGAAATAGAAAAATGAGGCTGTCAACTGAGTATGACATTTTTAGATGATTTTCATTTTTTTCAGGTTTTCAGTCACACTGGATTGATGCAAATAATCATGATATTATTCTGCCAGGTACTACTACTTTGTAGCTAGTTAACATTTAATTGAGCAGGTTTTTTTGCGAAGCCTTTCCATCTACGGTTAAGCCTATCATTAGCATAGCTATATATTTCCTGTTCCTTAATTGTTTGAAATCTGTACATTTTATTTCATATTATGAGGCATGTTGCTATAAAGTAGCCTAGCCAAAATCCCACCATAGAAACGTGGAGACAATTATTTTATAAACTCTTCCTTATATGCGGTCTCCTGTCTATTGGTTTTCAAATTAACATTCTTTCATTGTCTAGCAGCCAAAAGCATTGTCCTGGTCATATTAGCAACCCATGATAGTTGTTGCATCTTTAGATCTCCCTCATTCACATGTGCATTTTAGAATGGTGTTTTCCACAAATTGCATTTTGGAACATTTGCGCGTAGGCCTACTGCCGTGTGCACATTGATGGGCTTAAAAATTTGAAGGAATAATAGTTTATCAACATTTTAAGCTAAACATTCCAATCTGTTCCATTAGCCTTATTAATTGATATGGTGTATACCTCCACTACACTACTTTGATATGCATCATAGGGATTAAGGTGTGAGTATACACAATGACCACAGAAAATAAAGTAGGTAGGCCTATACGACATATACCTGCGTATACCCTCCACTACACCACTGGCAATATGCAATGATTTTGTCCAATTTGTAGCGAAAATGTGCTGACGAGGGAAAACGTTTGTTGAGGTATGGCTTGATTTAATTTAACCATATTATGTAGTAAATATGTGAAGATTGGTTGATATTGCCAGCTGTCTTTTTGTACTGCGGTGATGGGTCAGTTATATGTGATAATAGTGTGATGATTGGGCTGTTTTATGGGGAAATAGTGCAGTGATTGGTCAAATTTGAAAGCCCTCGCACAGGGATGTAGTGGTGCTGGATCGCAAGGGAGCAGCGCTCCCTCACTTTTTTTCCGTTTGAGAATACACAGAGCTGGTAAATATATTTCTGGGAAATCATTTCTGAAGATGAATCAATGTCCCGCAAGATCACATAATAATGAATGAGTATTTTACATAACAGAACTGAATATCATAACATAGCATAGTAGGCCTATAATGTTACTGTTACACCAAAAACACCTTCATTCTAGTGGGATTTTAGGAGCTGACGCTGAATAGTTGCATTTCAGTCAAAACTCAACAGCGTCACTAGTCAGGATATACGCTTTGATTGAAACAAAATACAAGAAAGAATAATAGTTTAACAGCATCTGCTGTAATTCACTCACCAAACAGTCATTCAAGAAGATATACACGCATATTCTATTCTCATTAAACTGATTGAGATCCATCAAATGACTGGCGTGCAGATGCAGTTTGGACATTTCACCAGTATAACGTGAAGAATTATCATTCATGATTGACAGTGATGATGGCCTATTTTGAAATGAGGTATGCCTAACTTGGTGTTTAAGGGTATTAAAAATATAGCCTTTTCTTGAGAGAATAATGTGGGGATAGGCAGACATTGCAATTGGAGGATACATTTCATGCATATTCTATAATAATATTCAATAGGCTACATCCGTCGATACAAACTTTGATTGAGAAACGATGATTAGACAATTAGACAAAACATTTGCTCCGGCACCTAAAAAAAAAATCACTACACCACTGCCATCGCATAATATGCAGGGCGTTGTTGATTTAGCCAAAAATATGCAATCGAAGAATCGCCGAGTCCTGGGAGGACTGACCTATACCTGCGACTCCAACTCAGAAGCCCTCACAGCTTTAAAGAGAGGAAGCTAGCTGACGTCTTCAAACTGTCCTTGACCTGCAGCACTTGTTGAGAAACCCAAACTGTATCCCACCCAATGGTTCCCAATTAGAACCCATGGTACTGTGACACTTCACAATACACACTACACCATGTCCCCATATTAATAACGTCTTAATACCAATGTAAGTACATTGTAATATAAAGGTATTACCAAATGAATGACTACAGTATAAGGTCTATGCATTATAAGTGGGATTGAAACAATGGCATAGCCAACAGGTCAGATAAGATGTAGCTATCGAGAACAATTTGAAAATAGGATTATGCTTTAAGTGGGTTTGTAGGTCTTTCTCTCTTGTCTAGTTCCCCAGATATGTTTCCCTTAACAGCTCAAAGTAATTAGCGAAGACTACATGCCAAAAGTAAAGTAGCTACAGAGTAGGCAGCTCTCATCTTTAATTTGAAGAGATGAGACACTCTGTGGGGGCTTGCTGAGAGCTTCAAGCGACTACGTTGGGTCCTTCCACCAAGGTCGCCTTGGCAAGATGAACAAGTCTGAGTAAACTCTGCCATATATACTGTATGTGAACCAGACTAACAAAATAACTGTTTAGGCAGTGTTGAAATAGTTTGTGTTTCAAATAACCCTGTTACAATATCCAGAACCCAATATTGCAAGTGAAAAATCTTCATTTTGGTAATTATTTTAAACACATATCTCTGTTCCAGTTTTTATGATATGATCCAACAGAGTCGTAGTGATTTTTTACCTCTATCCAGAAAAGTTTCTTTTTGAGTGATACCTCAGAAAGTCCTCTAGGGTTTGCCATTAGTCACATGCTTGAGCACGGAGTCAGCCACAAATGGCCTCCAATTTCCAAAAGGCACGGTCAGCTCATTCTTTACTGTCAAGATGAAGAAGAGCATAAAAGTTGAGTCAATAAAGTAATATGAAATGGTTGGTATCGAAATGTGCCGCAGTGACTGATTAAGTGCTCAGGTCCCTGTTGTGATGTTCACTGGATTCTGGAGGGGGAAGGAGGGAGGGATGGAGGGAGGGAGGGAGGGAGGGAGGGAGGGAGGGAGGGAGGGAGGGAGGGAGGGAGGGAGGGAGGGGAAGTAGGGAGAGGGGGATGAAGTAGGGAGAGGGGGAGGGAGGAGGGAGAGGGGAGGAAGGAAAGAGGGGGGTGGAAGGAGGGAGGGAGGGAGACAGAGGGGAGAGAGAGGGGGAGGAAGGAGGGAGAGGGGGATGGAAGGAGGGAGGGAGAGGGGAGAGAGAGGGGGAGAAAGGAGGAAGAAGGGAGGAAGGAGGGAGGGAGAGGGTGATGGAAGGAGGCAGAGGGGAGGAAGAAGGGAGAGGGGGATGGAAGGAGAGAGGGAGAAGGGGAGAGGGGGAGGAAGGAGGGAGAGAGGATGGAAGGAGGGAGAGGAAGGAGGGAGAGGGGATGGAAGGAGGGAGGGAGAGGGGGATGGAAGAAGGGAGGGAGACGAAGGAGGGAAAGGGAGATGGAAGGAGGGCGAGGGAGGGAGGGAGGGAGGGAGGGAGGATGGAAGGAGGGAGAGGGGAGGAAGGAGGGAAGGAGAGGGGAGGAAGGAGGGAGAGATGATGGAAGGAGGGAGAGGGGAGGAAGGAGGGAGTGGGGAGGAAGGAGGGAGAGGGGGATAGGAGGAGGGAGGGAGATGGGGAGGGAGGAGGGAGAGGGGGATGGAAGGAGGGCGAGGGGGATGGAAGGAGGGAGAGGGGAGGAACGAGGGAAAGGGGGATGGAAGGAGGGAGGGAGGGAGTGAGGGAGGGAGGGAGGGAGGGGAGGGGGAGGAATGAGGGGGAGGGGAATGGAAGGAGGGAGAGGGGAGGAAGGAGGGAGGGAGAGGGGGATAGAAGGAGGGAGAGAGAGGGGAGGAAGGAGAGAGAAGTGGATGGAATGAGGGAGAGGGGAGGAAGGAGGGAGAGGGGGATGGAAGGAGGGAGGGAGGGAGGGAGAGGGGAGGAAGGAGGGAGGGAGGGAGGAAGGGAGGGAGAGGAGGATGGAAGGAGGGCAAGGGGGAGGGAGGGAGGGAGGGAGGGAGGGAGGGAGGGAGGGAGGGAGGTGGAAGGAGGAGCGATGAGGGTAGAGAGCATGCCCCTGGTGTTTCGCTTGTGTTGTTTATGTTTCTCAGTCTGAAAGGTAACATGTTTAGATTATTATTTCAAGGGGGAAGAAGCCACAGGTCATAACTTCCACAGACTACAGGATGCGTTACAATTATGATACAGTATATCTAACACAAACTATTCAATTTAACTGGACTATAAAATAAAATACTTTGAGAATCTGGGTGGCTCTAAACCTTTAAAAGAAGCATCAAAGTGCATACAACAGTTCTACCTTCCTTCGCAGTCTGTCAGACAATGAATGTCCCTCCTGCATACAAAAGTCTACCAGCCAAGTCAATATCGACTCTTCACACAGGTGAAGAAATAAGAGAAAGGGAATAACACAGATAAAGAAGTACTTTTCTAGCTCTCTCACTCTCTCTTTCTCCATCTCTTCAGAAAGTGGATCCCCTGCAGCAGAGTGCAGGTCTTCCCTCACTGTTCTCCTAATTCAAAGTGGTGATAAGGATGGTCACCTCTGTCTCTTGATTATGACTCAAATAATACATAAGCAGAGCATTAAGCTGGGAACATGCTTCCTGGGCCCTGGGGGAGGGGCCAACGGGGTCAAGGTGTACTAATGAGCGTAACAGGTTTGGTGACCAGTCAGGAGACAGGGAGAGTGGGTTTAAAGTATGGAGCTCTACGCAAAACTCACACTCCGCCAAAACACAGAACATAGACACACACTACCTGTCCTGGGGGTGCAAAAATGTAAATGTTTCTTATTCATTTGGACTTTTGTTTATTGTTGAAACTTTGGGTGGTGTATAGTAATATAGTGACATTGTTATATATAGATCATACTGTAGGCTACAAGACATTTTGTAAACGCAGAAAGTGTAACTTTATCTGTAGAGTGAGCGTTGCACGTGGTATATTTTAGATTTAAAGAGTAGAGTTTCATTAGAATTTGTGCAGAAAAGTGCAACTATATCTATTACACAGTCTATAAATATGAAGCAGATAACCCACATGATTGTATAAATTCCATATAACTAACCCATGCAGCAGTATTAGAGTTGCAGTGCCAGAGGTCCCTTTCTGTATATCACATTCCTACAGTAGGGAAGATTAAATACATTTAGTAATTTTCTGCATACTTAGTAAACACTATCTGTCAACCTGCAACTCCCACTTGCCACTCAACCTCCCCATCTCAGTTAACCACCAGCAAACTTCAGAGACATGTACGGGTGGAAACCGATGTGGTTTGCACCGTGTTAAGATCATGGCTCTGGGCTACGCACGGAGCAGGTTGCTATGCGCTGCAATGCTAATAGGTTCCACTTCTCAGCGCGGTCCGTTAGCCTGTGCTGACACGTCTTGACAGTTCATACACCATCTTCCACCCTTTTTAATCATTTCTGATAGGCTCTCTCCGGGACGCCATCTATTTAATTTGAAAGGGTGAGCCACTAAACATTTTTGTGTCTCTAAATAGATGTCTGTCTCAACACGTTTGAGTACTTCAGCTCTGTTGTGAACCATTGATGGAAGCTCAGTAAATCATAATTTGGGCTGAAGACGTGAAGAAGTGATCATGAGTCTAAGATGGCAGTACATCCTGGAAGAGACATCAATCAGGCTGGCAAAGAATATACTGTAAATGACTAGATCAAAGAGATTGAGAAATTAAGAAAAACAAATACAGACAAATACAAGTCCGCTCTTCACATGTAAGCTAAGAGAGGTTGATTACATTTTAAGGGCAATAGTTTTGTTCAGAGACATAGACATCTCTTGGTACCAGTTCAGAGTTCACATGTGGGTTTTTTTTCAATACAAAAATAAAAGATTAAACTAAAGGTAAAGCATGAAACTATATTCATATTTATCTCAAGGTCATAGCTCTTAGTTCTCTTAATCTTTCTTTTACATTTGTGTTCAACTTTTATCTGTGATTTATCTTCTGCTTTTGCAATTTAACCAGTAGGCCTACTCAGCAGCGTGATCTGATATTTGATATGATTTACAATTCTTACAATTCACCACGTCACATTTGATCTATCTCAACTGAAAATATAAACACCACTTTCGATCTCAAGCAAATGAAAGTCACTGTCCTCTATGTTTCCCGCAATGTTCAACGTCTCGGACGTCTGATACAGTTTATGGAATAAATGTAGTCAGTAGAGATACTGTGGGCCTGTGTGATTCATAGTGGAGGACAAAGGCCTTTCTATTGGAGTCAGAAAGATTTATTCTCTAACACTGGGTGGATGTAAGGACAATGTCACCAGGGATTATCACATGCAATTTCTGTATAGTTCTACAAACATCCCTCAATATAAATGGGACAATTCAATGAAATATTCATATACAAACCATGACATCATTGTTTGGTAACTGTCATGAGATCCTATCAACTACAATCTATTTGGAAGCGAAAGACCAAAAAGGCCAAAAAGCAGGAGCTTTCTGTGTGGTATATGGCTGGATCTTTTCAGATCGGGATATCATACATTATTGGTTTAGACTGAAAAGAACTGTTTGTATAAAATATGTTGGGCTTCAGCAGGGCAGGCATAGATAGCTGCGAGCTTCTTGTTGTCCTTCACTGAGATCCTTTGGGAATTCGCCCTGAGAGAAGGAAGACTGTTTTGTCTTTAGCACGGAGAGAGTATTGCCATCGTATCCATCCATGTTCTATAGCATGCCATTTAACATGCGCATTTTGAACATAATGTCTTATGTGGTTGCTTGGATTAACTTCATTTAGTCTTGATTTGTAGCGCTGTTTTGGTCATGGTTGACCAGTTTTTATATTAGAAATCGTGGGCAAAGGTAATGACATAAAACCAGCGTGTAACCAAAACTGAAAAGGGGATTGACATAACTATTAATCACTCAATATTACTGAATGGAACAAGTTTGTCTTTAGTTTCCTCCCTCCAGCTTGAACTGGAAACAGGCAAATCGGGCTAAGCTAAACAACAACAGACATAAATGTGGTTCACTATGGACTTTAGATGCTGATCATAGTCATGGATCTTAGCAGAACAAGCAGGACATGTTTTTTGCATTTAGTTGTTTGCTGTTATTCACTGTCTGTAAGTGGTATTATATTAAAGCCAGGCAGTCTTGACAGATCCTAAGACATTTTATCATCCAAATGGCAATGATGGCCTGAAAACATATGAATTTTACTCGTATTTTCTTTAAGCCTAAAATGGGGACAAAGTATCTCGCAACTTTTAGAATATACAAAGTAACTTCCCTTTAACACTGTTGAGACGTGAATACTGCATGTGTTATGCCACACGTAGTTAACTTTAAGAAGTAATGGCAGTGTATTTGATCAGTCAGCTCATCAGACAAACTAAAACATAAAGCAGCCAATCCTTCATTAAAACGAATAACGTTTCTCGCTTAAACGGTACCACTCTCCTAGGACTTCACAGCAGACTGTTGTCAAAAGCAAATACGTAATGTACTGAACACTTGTTAGATGAGAATGAAGTTTGGATCCGCTGTAATGCAATGTCGCTCTAGCAGCCAGTATATTAGTGTGTAGGTGGCTGTAGGCTGACGACTGACCCACCGTCTAATGCGTTTCACTGTAAAATGTCAGTATTACTGCTCTTACCCTGCCATCTGCTGGTCCACCTTGTTCACAGGGCCTGCCTCTCATTTCCTCCTCTCCTCTAACTAGCTCTCCCATCCCTCCATCTGTCTTTCTGAGGGAGCATCATCTGCCCTGCACGTCCCAAAATGTCATCATCTCTCCTCTGAGAGAGAGGGAAAGAAAGAGAGAAATAGAGAGAGAGAGAGGGAGACAGCGAGAGAGGAATACAGGGAGGTCGATTGTTATCGAAAAATAAGCCTGGTGTTTGAAAGGGATTTTAATTGAGGCATTCGTTATATTTGAAAAGGTGAAGTCCTCGGGGCGGTCGCGGGAAACTAACTCAACCCATTTCATATCCTCAGACATTAATAAAGAATGGCATCTTTTGACTTTCCCTTTTAAACCACAACCTAATGGTCTAAATATAGTGAAAGTCAGACACGATAATTCCCTGTACCTCTGGGGGATACACCGCAGTCGCAGTACGGGACAGACAGAGGAGCAGCGGATAGGCCTCCAATTAACAGCCCAGGAGGGCCCAGTTCCCGAAATAAGGGTCCAACGTCCCCTCCGCCCTCCACCCCAAAGGGGATGTTTCCCTCTCTCTTTCTCCCTTTCTCTCTCCTTAGTAATCAGGCCATTAATAATACTAGGGCCTCTGATCGTCAACCTAATACGAGTCATCCGGTCTGCGTTTTCAGAGGCTTATACCAAAGAGGAAGTGGACATTGTTTTTGTCTCGTCGTGGCATGAGAGCAGCTTAGAAGGACAGATTTCATTAACTAAAGGATGCTGTTTAACTATTTAATAGCTCCTTTGCTATTGTTTTCAGCCTTTTTCCATTAGAGTGATTGACATGAGGATTTAGATTGGTAACTGCAGTCAGCTTGGTAGTGCTCGCAGAAATGTGTGTGACGTCCATCTTGTGATTGAGCAATATAGTCAATACAGTAGGTCTAGATGACTTCTTCCTGAAGTTAGGGGAATCCCTACTGATGACGCCTTGCTGTTAGAGTCTCGGGTGATATACAATAAGTGTATGTTCACGTACTGTACATAAGCAGTGGGTTGAATACATAGAACATGTGTAAATGCATATGTCTCTGCAGCCTCACATTACATGACACCTGCCCTATTATCTGTAGTTCTCTCTATGAAATAATACAGTGAAACAAATTCGACATATTTTAAAGCGGAGACAGGCACTTATTGTTAATATTTGTGGTTGTTTTGTCCAGTCTTGTTCTGTAAATGAATATAATCCTACAGGGTGATGGGTGATTCCAGAGACATGAAAGTGCTTGATTGCTTGATAATTGTTGGGCCCAAGTTTCGGTTTTCCGCTCTCTTCTCCCTGATTGACTGAATGTACACGTTCCCAACTCAATTCATGTGCACGGTAATCTTGAACAACATAGTTTTTCTTAAAAAATTCTACTTGAAATACCATCCCGGATAAGATGTGGCATGTTCCGCTCAGCATGTTGAAATGGAAACGTTTTGATGGCTGGAAGTTGGTTGGGAAGGTAATGTCAGACTAAGGTTAAATGGTATAAGGAGCACTTCCATCTTAAAGGTGCTCATCTAAGAGGTTCAGTCAGAGGATTCAAACGGCGATGACAAAATTACTTCATTAATGAATTGGGAAAACACTGGTAAAACAAAACCAACATGTAAAAGTACACACACAATTTATCATTGTAACATAATCCACAATAAATCCTTCAGTTCCGTTAAACCTTTAAATTCATATCGTGTGTGATAAAATCCCATAGGGCTTGTAAGTAAGCATTTCACGGTAAGGTCTACACCTGTTGTATTCGGCGCATGTGACAAATACAATTTGATTTGATCCGTTTCAACGGTGGGCAAATTCAAACATTCACTGGCCTTCTGTGGTTAGTTTTCCCATTGCTCAAACTCAATTCTGTGAGATGAAGTCTTTGACAGGGTGGAACATGGCAAACTTGAACACTGTGCAACCACATCAGAGATCATTTGTTTTTCTCGTTATTCAAATAGACAAAATAATGCCAGTTACAGCTAGAAAACCTTCACAAAGCCCGTCTTTCTACTCATGTAAAGGACTATTTGCATTGTGAAACCAACCTGTGTGGCATGTTTAGATGTCACTTTGTATGAGTAAGTGCTATTTCCAGTCATGTGTGTGTAAATATTTCACACTATGGTCATCCTATACTAGAGATGACAAATAAAAGTGAAAATAAAAGTTTGTAAAATATATGCACGCAAAGAAGTGCCATTCTTTTGGTATTGTGGCACACAATGTGCAATATGGGAGGAGCGTATTATCCCCTAGCGTTGTGAATAAGGCACCAGGCTCAGGTGTGATCTGTTACTTTAACAGGTTCACTGCACTTCCTCATGGATTTAAATATTTGTAGCACTGAAATCTTCCAATTACTGAACATACCTAACATACGTCACCGAGACGGGTTGGGTAGGTAACATACGAGAGAAGGCTTGCTCGCTCTCTGAAGAATCTCAAACATCACCACCACCACTTATTCATTCCTCTCTAACTCTTCGTTGAGTTCCTTGTGTTCCGTGATGGCTATAATTTTGTTGTTGTTGTTGTCGGGAAGTGCAGTAGGCCTAGTAGAGTGTTTTGTAGGAACTTTTCTCTCCACAGTGTCATTCTATTGGAATGTCATCAAAATATTTCAATGGCACTGTCGATATCATATGAAGAATTCCCAGAAACAAATGGTGTAAATCTATGATATAGTAAGTGGACAGCAAATCATAGAAAAAATCGTATAAATAAATCAAAACGTTATTATTTTATCTTCCTGAAACCAAAAAGCAACAAACATCCAGTGAATAAATCTTTAGAAAAGGATGCTTTGTCGTAGCTGCGTTATTGTACACTGTCATCGCAAGAGGCTGCATCTCTGCATCTTCTGTAGGTTGAATAGAAGAAGGATATCACTGGGAGGTATATTTGCCACCCCTGTGGCGCTTCAGCAGTACACTCGGTTACTCCTGCTCACTTGTTGGAGTCTTTTAACGCTAATGCAGAAAGCATAAATATATGATAATCTCATCGGGTGTCGATTTATACAGGTGTCATCCCTGACTTGATTTCCAAGAGAGCAGGTTTTTCTTTGCGGGCGATTGAAGTCGCAAAGTTATTATCAGGCAAAATGTATTCATGATACCAGAAGTCCAAGTTGCCTTCTGGGCTTTGTAATATAATACTGCCCTCTTTATCAAATTTAACAGTTTATTGGAAACAGCTTGTACACATGATTTAACCATGGGGCAGGGAGGCAGGGCCCGAGGACCCCACCACCACCACCACCCAGCCAACATATATACACACACACCTCCTCCCTCTAACTCCACCCCCCTCTCCTGTTTCTTTCTCTTCATCCCCCTCTCTCTCTCTCTCTCTCTCTCTCTCTCTCTCTCCGATCCACACCTGCGTCACATCTGATGCGAGCCGCTGGTTGGATGAGGCTGAACTTTTGTGCCGGGGCCTTTTGTGCACTTTGTTGTTTGTTGCTCTGAAGAGTGCACGATAACAAAAGCGTGACGTGACAAATGGACTTTGTGCCCCGCAGCCAGATTTAAGTGATATGTTACTGAATGGTAGCAAGTGCAACCCCCTACACACACATACATACACTAGCGTTCAAAAGTTTGGGGTCATTTAGAAATCCTTGTTTTTGAAAGAAAATCAAATGTTCTGTCCATTAAAATAACATCAAATTGATCAGAAAAACAGTGTAGACATTGTTAATGTTGTAAATGGCTATTGTAGCTGGAAACGGCTGATTTTGAATGGAATATCTTCAAAGGCGTACAGAGGCCCATAATCAGCAACCATCACTCCTGTGTTCCAATGGCACGTTGTGTTAGTTAATCCAAGTTTATAATTTTAAAAGGCTAACTGATAATTAGTAAACCCTTTTGCAATTATATTAGCACAGCTTAAAACTGCTGATTTAAGAAGGAATAAAACTGGCCTTCTTTAGACTAGTTGAATATCTGGAGCATCAGCATTTGTGGGTTTGATTACAGGCTCAAAATGGCCAGAAACAAAGAACTTTCTTTTACCCATCTTAATCTTTTGTTTTTATTGGCCAGTCTGAGATATGGCTTTTTCTTTGCAACTCTGCCTAGAAGGCCAGCATCCCGGAGTTGCCTCTTCACTGTTGACGTTGAGTCTGGTGTTTTGTTGACGTTGAGTCTGGAGATCTTCCGTTTATTGGCAATTTCGCACATGGAATAGCCTTCATTTCTCAGAACAAGAATAGTGACGAGTTTCAGAAGAAAGTTCTTTGTTTCTGGACATTTTGATCCTGTAGTCGAACCCACAAATGCTGATGCTCCAGATACTCAACTAGTCTAAAGAAGGCTAGTTTTATTGCTTCTTTAGTCAGAACAACAGTTTTCAGCTGTGCTAACATAATTGCAAAAGGATTTTCTAATGATCAATTAGCCTTTTAAAATGATAAACTTGGATTAGCTAACACAACGTGCCATTGGAACACAGGAGTGATGGTTGCTGATAATGGGCCTCTGTACGCCTATGTAGATAATCCATAAAAAATCTGCCGTTTCCAGCTAGTTATTTACTACATTAACAATGTCTATACTGTATTCCTGATCAATTTTATGTTATTTTGATGGACAAAAAATGTGCTTTTCTTTCAAAAAGAAGGACATTTCTAAGTGACCCCAAACTTTTGAACGGTAGTGTACATACACACACACAACACAAACACATCCCCAAGTTGTGTTGTTTTGCATTTTTCCAATAACGACTTTAGCAACCTAGCTTTACCTTTCTGTTGTTGTTTGTATGTAGTGTGCGCATACAATGTACAGTACCTCAACATTATTTGTAATTCCTGCTCCCTGTCATCCATTCTGTCATCTATTATGTCAACCATTCTGTCATCCATTATGTCAACCATTCTGTCATCCATTATGTCATCCATTATGTCATCCATTATGTCATTAATTATGTCATCCATTCTGTCATCCATTATGTCAACCCTTCTGTCAAGCATTCTGTTAACCATTCTGTCAACCATTATGTCAACCATTCTGTCAACCATTCTGTCATTAATTATGTCAACCATTCTGTCATCCATTATGTCAACCCTTCTGTCAACCATTCTGTCAACCATTCTGTCATCCATTATGTCAACTATTCTGTCAACCATTCTGTCATCCATTATGTCATCCATTTTGTCATCCATTATGTCAACCCTTCTGTCAACCATTCTGTCAACCATTCTGTCAACCCTTCTGTCAACCATTCTGTCATCCATTATGTCAGCATTTATGTCATCCATTCTGTCAACCATTCTGTCACCCATTATATCATCCTTAAAATAAGTGTTTTCTCCATCACCTGCAAATGATAAAGGCAAATTTAGATGTTACTCCTGTGGATCTCAGCTGACACTGATATCCCCCAGACCTAAAGAGTCTGCAGGGAAACCCTGAGTGTTGGGTTACACACTGGGACCAGTGATAGTGTCAACTACTGTGGAATGCTACAGTGACAGGAAGTGGGATTAAAAATAGAGGCCTTAAAAATACAATTTGTTATGTTGCACCGCCATAAGTAAGAAATAAGTTAATAACAATAATAGAGAAGGTGATAGTAAATCTGGTCACACAGGTCAGCCAAGTGATGGAGAGAGACCAAATCTCTGTGCAGCTGCCTATGACACATGACTGTTAAAATCTAAAATATCAATAACTAACTTTTAGACATTACATCCACAGTCAATAACATTCAGTAAAATCCAACTCGTAGATTGCCAGACCAACAGACAGTGATTTTCCCCAGCAGTGATATCGTAGAAGGCAGAGGCTTTCAAAACTCCTGTGGGGACGGTAAATAGAAACCAGCAGTTGCTCTACAACCAGTGCCCCTAATGATTTAAAGGGATGGTCAGAGGTCACAGCCGAGCTATTAATGATACCTTTTAACAAAAGGCATGCACAGAACCCCTCCTATCTGTGAGACGAGACGTCACCCAAGGCCTACGAGGGGGATTCAGCATGATTATGGGAGGTTAATGTAGAAGAGCAGGGTCTGGATGCTATAGGCTCAGCCAACAGGTCTCAACTCAGAGCAGGTCACTAGTTGGCCTGTCAAGGTATCTGTCAAAAATCTTGGAGATGTGCTCCACAAGGATGTATCCTGTTACCGCTATAGTTATTCCCAAAGTTCTGATGTTACCTATGTGGTTATGACTACCTATGGAAAGATCTGTTCGTGTGAGTTGTGGTAAATGAACGATATCTATATTTTACTTTTACCAGTGTCTTCTGTCGTCTTTGACATAAAACAATCATTCTCCTTAAAAGTTAATTATGGGAGCCCGGCCGTTTCGAGGTTGAGGAGATCTGTGCCTGAATCTGCATTGGAATAGGGAAATCTGGGTATAGGCAGAGCGGTGTCTTCCCGTGATAAAATATGGACGGAAGTGCTGCTAGGCATATCGTTTATCAGGCAGGTTTAGCATGCGCATGTTAAAATGAATGGCTCTGTTATCTGCATAGGTTGTGTGAGCTTAGTTTAGTGTAATGCCATTTATTGTGTAGAAATGGCATGCTGTCGGCCTGGTGGGGCATGATTAATCGGGCATTGCCTCTTTCTGGAACAGCTATAGGCAAAACATTCAAAACATTCAAACCAATATTTGGCGTCCATGCTCTTTAGTTTATTCTTCAAAAGGACAACTGCAAGAAATAGCTTTTGTTTTGGGCTTTTGTCCGAGCATGGTATCTTTCAAGTTAGCCATTTGACAACAAAGTGATCAACATCCTCTAGTTCTATGAACAAATCCCAAATACTTATAGGTATCAAGCAATTTAAACAATCCAATAATGAAATATCAGTTTTAATGTATTACGTTTGTATAATGTAAATCTTTATGACAATAATGTAAACAAAGTGAAATAGTATCATAGGGTAAAACATTTATGGTAATTAAATCTGAAACAATTACCAAGACAGTGAAGAGCATGATCCAGCATGTTTAGTCTGTCCTATAGCAGTCGCCAAAACAAATGTCAGTTCTCAGTTGACTCTGTTCCCAATCCACTGTAATGAGTAGGTTTCATCTGTCTGCCAGAGAAAAAAGGAGAGCAGTGATGACTGTCAATCTCTCATGTGTGGATAGGTGGAGAGAGGGAGGAAGAGAGAGACAGACAGAGAGGGAGCGCTATTGGGAGGTGGAGAGAGGCCAGGCACAGATTACACCACCAGTCACCAGAGCTTTAGGCACTTTCACTGATTCAAAGAGAGAGAGAGAGAGAGAGAGAGAGCGAGAGAGAGGGGGAGAGAGAGAGAGAGAGAGACAGAGAGAGAGTCAGAGAAAGAGAGACGGAGAAAGAAAGAGAAACAGGACTCATATGCTCTTCCCCCCCACTGTGTGAGGATCTCTGCTTTATTTATATGTTCATGTTGAGAACACTGCTGAGAACACTACAGTCTCCCCATAGAAGAAGTATAGGAAAACTAGTATGTGTAGATCTGCTTATAGACTGTATATAAACATTATTACATAATATTATAGTAATATAATATATGCCATTTAGCAGACATTTTAAAGTGTCTTACAGTCATACGTGCATCATTTAAAACAAAATACGTATGGGTGGCCCCAGCAGGACTCAAACACACAACACTTGGCATTGTAACGGCAACACAAGGCCATTCATAATTTGTATACACGAGTCCAGGTTATTGTAATAAATGTTGATGCAGTACATATACTAATTACTAACTGAACAATCAGAAGAGAACAGATAGAACAGAATCAATATCATTGTTCAATAAACAAACATGACAGTAATATTTGGGTTGAATTGGATAGAAGGTCTGGTACATGAATATGCCATCTAATCAGGTGTGGATAATGAATGCCCTTCATTACTGTGGAGGGCAAGGTAGACACCAGTGTCCAGTCATGTCTTCAGAGGGAAATATGGAAAATAACTTAAGTGTTTGATGATCCGTTAAATGCACAGAGGAATACATTAATATGATAGTCAGTAGAGCAGAAAACCCCTGCAGTAAGGTTTCCTCATTAGTCGGTTTTTTCCCCCTTTTTCTTTTTGAAACTATTTAAACTAAAAAAGCCACTGTGACAGATGTATTGGTTGTGTCAAGAAATAATTATATGAATTTTGAATCATTCCACTCATTCCATCAACAATTATATTCTCAAAAGATATATCCTCAGAGGTCCTAAAATAGAACATTTCCCCTACAAGAATGTGGTGTATCAACACTTTTACCATGTATTCACTTTCACATTTTTTAAGTGTACCATACGTGCTGTAACCTATATATCACAGATTTGGTCAAACTACCCCTTTAATTGCATATACATGTATTCTGAACTACTTTAATTGAATTATTGTATATTTGACATCACTGCTTCTACACAATAAGGGAGATGCTAATAATAACATGAAGAGGTTTGTGTTGGAACCGCGAACAGCCACACCCATAGGGCTCCTTTGACTTCAAAGACATACCATTTAGAAAGTGCAAAACCTCATACATACTTGCCTCTTGTAGGAGTCATTCTTCATTTTCTTTCATTTCTTGCGGTAGTCTATTATCTTTCTTTTTTATTGTCACAACTGGTTCCTTTGGCTTTCATCATTATTCTCTCAGGTTGGTCGAACACCTGATTCTCACGCTAGACTTTTGTTCTCTTGATTTAGCCACCTCAGCCATACAAACAGTACAGCCAAATACATGGAGACACAGGGCCGCAGAGTCATGTCCCAGACATGAGTGCTACAGTACGGGCCTCCGTGAAAGATTATTAGGGGGAAATGAGCCCGTCCTCCTATAGCACCTCTCACCAGCCTCCTCTGGTAGTGAAGGTATTCATGTATTCATGTATGTGCTATCCTCCATTTCACTTCAGATCATATATCCACCCCTTTGTCTTCAATTGCAAAAAGCTCCTGAACAATCATATAGTTGATATCTATCTCAATTTACGTGATTATGGATGTCTTCTACAAGGCTACTTGTCCATGTCTTGCAAATAGATCTGAGGTCCAAGGTCTGGTCTTGGGAGGCAATTGATAACAAGTCTTTGCATTGGAAAGTGACTCAGTTACTACAGTAAGTTTGCACTTGCTTCATTCCCCACATTTTCAGTACACTAAGCCTATTCACCGTATACTGATTATGTGCATACCAGTACTCTAAGGTTAAGAGTTAGGGTTAGTCAGTGTCTGACTAACCTCACCGTGCTATTAATCACGACTAAATGCAGACCTTCTTTTAGTAATGATGATTAATGAAAACACCTCTCATTTCATCCTTTATTTTCCCTATTAAGGTTGGCCACAACGGTCAAGGCGTTTCCCCAGACGATCAGGTAATTACACATATTGTACATCGCACAATAACTTAATACTGAAAGTCCTGTGGGTTCACTCCATTTCGTGGATGTGTTCATCTTCGTCAGCTGAATGCCAGCAGCGTGGATAGAGATGTGATGTGGCAACTGTGTGAGGAACTGCCTACATCAAAATGCAGGTCAAGAGGACACACTGAACACCTTGTGGGTGAAGAACTATAGTACCTTCAGAAAGTATTCACACCCCTTGACTTTTTCCACATTTTGTTGTGTGACAGCCTGAACATAAAATTGATTCAATTGAGATCTGTGTCACTAATCTACACATAATACCCCATAATGTCAAAGTGGAATTATGTTTTTGGACATTTTTATAAATTAATTTTAAAAATGAATAGCTGAAATGTCTTGAGTCAATAAGTATTCAACCCCTTTGTTATGGCAAGCCTAAATAAGTTCAGGAGTAAACATGTGCTTAAAAAATCACATAGTAAGTTGCATGGACTCACTAGGTGTGCAATAATAGTGGTTAACATGATTCTTGAATGACTACCCCCTCTTTGTACCCCCCACATACTAATATAAATAGAATATTAATAGATAATTGTAAGGTCCTTTATCAAGTAGTGAATTTCAAGCACAGATTCAACCACAAAGACGGGCAGTGATATGAGAAAGCTGAGGATGGATCAACAACATTTTAGCTACTCCAAAAAATGTACCTAAATGACAGAATGAAAAGAAGGAAACCTGTACAGAATGAAAAAAAATCAAAAATATGCTTCCTGTTTGCAACAAGGCACTAAAGTAATACTGCAAAAAATGTGTCAAAGAAATGTATATTAATATTTGACCCAAATATCTTATATTTGGGTCAAATCCAACAACACATCATTGGGTACCACTCTCTATATTTTCAAGCATGGTGGTGGCTGCATCAAGTTATGGGTATGCTTGTCATTGGCAAGGACATGGGAGTTTTTCAGGATAAAAAGAAACGGAATGTCGCTTAGCACAGGCAAAATCCTAGAGGAAAACCTGGATCAGTCTGCGTTCCAACAGACACTGAGAGACGAAGTCACCTTTCAACAGGACAATAACCCTAAAATACTTTCTGAAGGCACTGTATGTGTTGAGATAGTTGTGTAGCAGTGATCGTGAAGTAGTCAATTAATTATTGAACTTGGCAAGAGATCAATCGTTCCAGTGAGGTGATCCAATTTCAACACTGGCACCATATTGAGACACCTATGACAATATTAATCATTAGCACAACAGGAGGAATTATTCCCATATGTAATTAGCACACATTTTAATTTATTGAAAACTAGCACTTTCTAAACTTGCTTAATTATGTACTTACACTTAATTATTCTCTGTTTGTTTTTAGAGTCGTAGATGGAAAAACATATTTATTTTAGGAGATAAAAGTCCACCTGGAGAAGAGAGGTCTCTGCTGAGTTGTGTACCGTCTGGTTGGAATTTACTGGATTAGTTCAGTCACAAAATGTGAGATGAACCACATTGTCAATCACCCTGGGGGCAGAGGGAGAGAGGTAGACCTGTCAATCAAACTGGGTCTTCAATCGTCCCATTCACATAGCTCCTGGAATTCGCTTCTAATGGTGATGTCTCTGACATTTTAGCACAGGGGCCCCGAGAATTGAAAGAGAAAACAGGTCCTCTTTCTATTCTCTGTCTCCAATTTATGTGCAATACCATGTCTTTGAAATAACTACACTGTTATCATTAAAGTATGCAAATAGGTGTTATGTTGTATGTTAAATTAAAATAAAGAAATATAATATTAAATGTAGATAATAAAGAGGTAGTAGGAGATATATTAGAGGCAGTTATAGTATTTCTTTTTTTTAAATGGCTGATTATTATGGTTTAAAAGGAATAGTTACATATCGTTATATAAAAAAATTGAGTTTTGTGTCTAGGTTGAGAGTCATTTATGTTTTCCTGGGCCTAATTTAAAATCAGTCACTCCTTGCATACATTTTCAAAATTAACCCCCAAGGATCAATAAAAGTATGTTGCTTCATAAGAGCTACTCCCACAATGAATAAACTCCATCTAATGAGGTCCACAAAGAACATCTCCAAATTGTTAATCTGTTAAATTGAAAATGTGCTCCCTCGAAAGATGCTAGGGGATGAATAATAATCCTGCAGTTGTTTTATATGTTTCTGTTTCCCTTCTTTTTTCTTCCTTTTGTTGGTATTCTGGGCAGCAGCACAGTTTGGAATAAGGTACACAGAGTCATTGGTCTTTTGGATGGCTCGCTGACACCTCCTGCCCTACAGTGTAGTCTATTTAGCTCCCACCCTGATCAGCATCTTTATAGTTTATCAGCCTTGGGGTTCAATTTTGGCTTGGATGCTTTTACAAATGAACGCAATCACTGGTGAGCTTTCGCATCCTGATTGCATTGAGGAACCAGAGCTGGGAAACTTTAGTGGATTACCATGCCACTTGAGGATGAAGCACAAACACACGAGCTAACCACAAAGGGCTGCCTGGGCTATTGGCACTCGGCGCTTGTACTCTGTCTTATTTCACTAAAATAATATAATTGTCTCACATCTTATTGCTTGTAAAGCCATCTTCTTTCTGGAGGCTATGTAGGTGATCAATGTACTATCTAACAGAATCAATCCTTTCAGGGGATACTGTTTGTTTCTGAAATGATCCTAGGCAGCAGGCCCGGGATATGATTTGGTGGTGCTTGTATTAGTTTAGCGAGTTGGGTCCTCGTGTTCACACTGAATAATATGGCACTTGTCCCATTTTTCATGTTTGGAGAAGCACTATAGTGTTCCAAGGGAATATACATTTATATACCCGCTTATGTACAGCATCACTCTCATTCCACTGGTGCATTATGGATACTATGTGTTTCTGGTTACACTTTTTTGCCTTTTTGACATGAAATTTGACAATAACCATAGGCGGGGTTGTTGGGTTTAAATGTATTTATTTGGTTAAAATGTATCGATTTTAAGTAACATTTATAAAGGTTTAGTACAGAAAAATATACATATTTTACACCATCTAAATGGGATGTTATTGAACTATCAAGCAAATATAGGCAAAACTGCAAAATGAATAATTTATGAAGCATATGAGCTCATATTTAAATGGCAATATTTATCTGTGATCTATGGGGTGGGGGGTGTCTTATTATCAAACTAGAATAAATTAATTAATGTCACGTTGCCAATCCCAATCCCACAGTGCCATCCCATAATTCCACATCATCTAAACAATGATATCAAAAGTGAATTAGAGAGACCTCTTGGGTGGAATAGAGCAACTTATATGTGCCAAAAAACTATTAGAGCCCGCGACCATGGGAACAGGCTCTCAGGAGGCTGGGGGAGAATTGAAGGAGGAAGGAGATCAAGCCGAAGGGAGCTGGGTTTGGCAGGTCAGGTTTTTACCAATTTACTCTGGAGAGCTCGGTGGCAAGCGCCCTGGTTAGCCCGTTGCTTCCCCATGTTCTGAGGGGAGGGAGAGCTCTGGTGCCCAGACCAGAGAGACTGACAATGGTCTTGAAGCAGTGTTCCTCTTGTGAAACTCTAAAAGCAAAGCAATGCCAAAAGTATGTCCCAAACGAAAAGAGGATGATTGACTTAGGGGCCATTTTGTTGTAATATGCCGTAACCTATAGTATACTAGCTTGGCAGGCCCTTAGCGATAGTAGTTCCTACCCTAATAAGTGTGGAGAATTTGTAAGGAAGTACCATAGCATATTGAGTTACATCTCTGTACTGAAAAAAATTCTACCCTTTATGCTAATCTAGATATTCTCATGTATTCTACCTTTACTTGTTTTGTGCTATGGGCTTTATTGAATTAGGAGGAAACAGAAATGCCAAATTGTGCCTTGATATGATCATAAATTGATTTATCTATGCATTTCCATATTTCAGACTTTGCTTCAGTCTGTTGTTCCTCAGTTGTAGAGGTCTAGCCTCGCCCTATAGCTGAGAAGGAGGGGTTCCAACAGAAAGCGAGCCCAAATCAAAAACTTCTCCGTTTAGCTCAAGGGCACATGCTATATGCTTTATTCGGGGGTCAGAGATGCATGCGGCTTTTTGCAATTAAACTGTCAAACTTATGACATCTGTAAATATCTCTCTCTCTTGCTCCCTCTCAAGCCTTCTTTTTTTTGTCTTTCGCCTATGCAATCCCGGGCCTGACCACTATTTGGGTAGCACAGGAAGTGAAACTGTAACACAGAGTTCACTTGTAATTGGTTACGGTCACGATAACCAAACAGGAAGGAATCTGCAACTGATTAGAATTCTTCCTCCTGCAATAATAGTCCCAAAATTAATTACGTTAGGGGCTCTATTCCCACTATTGGTTTTCCTGTTTTGAAGCTGTTTTATAGAGGACAAATCCCCAGACAACAAAGCCCAGTTTTCAATTACAAGGGAGTCATACTGGGCCGTGTTGAGCACGCAGACACACATCCATCTCCGTCCAGACAGGGAGAGACACTGCTCTCAGTCTCAGTCACACAGCAGACACAGACTGCTGAATAATCCTGCCGTGACTCACCAGCTAGCTGCCCTGCCTGCACGCCCCCATTTTTATTTGTCTGTGGCATGCTAGTTAAAGCATTGTAGTCTATGTTTATCTACTGGACAGTGGGCTGCTGTGTGTGTGTGTGTGTGTGTGTGTGTGTGTGTGTGTAAGTGTTTAAATATACTTGTTAGGACCAGAAGTCCCCACAAGAATAGTAAACAAACAAAAATGTGACCAACTGGGGATATTTTGTTAGTTCCCCCCAAAAATCTAATGCTATTTCTAGAGGGTTTAGGGTTAAGGTTAGAATTAATGTTAGGGTTAGAATTAGGTTTAGGGTTAGTTTTAGGGTTAGGAGCTAGCGTTATGTTTAGGTTTCGGGGTTAAGGTTAGGGAAAATAGGATTTTGAATGGGACTGAATTGTGTGTCCCCACAAGGTTAGTTTTACAAGACTGTGTGTGTGTGTGTGTGTGTGTGTGTGTGTGTGTGTGTGTGTGTGTGTGTGTGTGTGTGTGTGTGTGTGTGTGTGTGTGTGTGTGTGTGTGTGTGTGTGTGTGTGTGTGTGTGTGTGTGCGTGCGTGCGTGTGTGCGTGTGCGTGTCTGACTGACTTAAGGTAATGTATGCGTAAAGGTAATGAGAAAAAAGTTTAATGTTTGCAACTTGACAGAAGTCATTGCTTTAATATGTTAACTGTATAATTGTGGTGGAAGCACAGCTATTGAATAGGGGATAACATTTAATTTAACATTTCATTTGTGAGTGTGTTTAAACATAAATTAGAATGACAGCAGTACAAATGTTGAAATATTGCGTCGTACAGCACGTTTCAAATAAAAAAAGCCTTGAAGCTCAAAAACAGAGATTTCACATCATCTTCACAGAGCTGTGCATGTTCATGTTTTGATGTCCTATATTAAAATTTGTATGGTTACTTACATTACACCTACTTCCCTGGTCTTGGAACTAATCCGATTGATATGGAAATGGGAACTAGATTTATGACAGAGTTGAGAGAGAGAATTTCCAGGTTCTTCTGAAAATGTGCTGAAACCCCAATTTTGGGAATCCTTTGGTTTTGATGGTATTGGTTCTGGGATTATACAAACCCCTTTAAATTCCGACAATGAGTCCCTTTTTCAGTGAACAAAAGGTTCTACATGCTGGACACATTCTCCACAGTCCAGATGCTAATCAAGAACAAATTCAGAAAATATTCAGAAGATGTGAGACAACACAAACAAGAAAGCCTACAAAGAGAAAATAGTATTATTGTTACCATGTGGGGTTTTTTTGGGGGGGGGGGTTGATTTATTGAGTTGGTTTTGATAAGACCACTTTTAGCTCAAATCAAGAATAAGACAAATAGTTATACTGAAACTGCCCTGCAATATTTGACTTCACACAGAGAGAGCTAAGGTCAGTCTGCAGGGAATAGTTGATCAACTCTCCGTTTATGGTAATGACATCCAAGACATACACTAAATGAGTGCTAATAAGTATAAAAAGTTAGCAAAAATTACTTTTATTTTAGATAGTGCAGCCCGAAAACTATTTGGGCAAGTCAAAAAAGCATTAATTGACTGACAGGGTAATACAAAATGAGACATTGTTAATTCACAAAATAATTCCATATTGACTTTGTGTAAAAATATAAAAATGTATGAACATACTAATAAACAAATTAGTGAACAGTTCAGATGTAAACATTAACTGTGAATTAATACAGAAGTTAAATGATGATAAGGTTAGAGCGTTCTTATTGCTATTGTGCTGTTATTTACAGTATATTATGGTACATGTGTACTGTAATAAATAACGACACAAAATCTATAGTGTTGTACATAGTAAATGAGGGTTTGTAGTGACATTCAGACAGCATGCCTAACATCAGCATAATGTTATTTCATCATCTAAAACAAAACAAAATACTTTTTTTTAATCAATGTACAACACAGAACTAAATGTGTTTTCCGTATACTAAACAATATATTTGAAGCCCGTTTCAGAATGACATTAGATAGCTTTGCATCATATTCCTCTTCATAACGTTTATTAAAGAGGTATTACTGTGAGTGGCGATCAGAGTTTCCAGAGTAAGATACAACATACATTTAAGCAACATCAAAACAGATGAAATGAGCCACACAAGCTTCCTGCTCTTTACAAAGGCAAACCCTTATCTACCACAAATCGTCCATTTTATCTGAGACAGCATTTTAAATCATCACTTACCAATTCCTTACTTTACCTAAACAGCCATTTCAGCATGTGTTGTCTCTCATTGGAGTTGAAAATTGAGGAATGGCCTGGAAATTGGAAACATCTAGAATGTAGTCCTGGAGAAAGGAAATCAAAGTTAAATGAGATCATGCATGCCAAGAAAATGTTTCACCGAAGGGCAAAAAGGAAGGTGGAGATAACAGAGAGGAGAAACAACTTAATGTTGTGTTACTGGAATCTGTTATGAGTGTGTATATGTACGTGTGTGTGTAACCTGTAATAATAATAATAATAATAATAATTTCTGAAAAACAATTTCAATAATGACACTGCTTTGTCAATAGTTTTTTGCATTAAGCCAGACTGTGTTTGTTTGTGGAATTGTAGTGTGTGTATCTGAGGACAGGTGACGAAGGTCATTAAAGAAGTTAAATCGGTAATGAAGTGTCTTTGAAGTGGTGCACCGCAAACAATTCATCACAGGGCTCTGACTGTATTGAGTTCCAATGACGCAGATCTATCAAAACCAAGTTCACTTGAAAAGGTTGAACCGTACCCACCCAGCCATGGTATGATGATAGACAGGTAGAACGCTGTTCCAGTATGACAAACCAAACACAAAATCTAATGCCAAGGGAATCTCCTCTCTGGTTTTCATGGCTATTGTACATTCTAGGCTTTACAGTATGTATGAATACATTTTCAGCAGAGGCCAGAGATTTTGCTGACATTTCATCTTATATGAACAGTTCAATGGCTTCCTTCTAGCTAGACATTATGAGGTTCCAAAATGACAGACAGGGGTGTCTGGCTTGTGTTGATTCAGCTTAACCCCGCGTTTACCCGAGCAGGTATTCTCGCCGGCGTACGTCTATTTGAAAGTCAAAAGAGAGTGATCAAGAGAATCATGACAGGCCAAAGTTTCCAGGATATAGGTGAGGAGAGAGTACATGTGAAGAAATGCTGCAGCCGGCACACGTCAAGGCAGAAACATTCGCCCCCCGGGTCGAGAGAGAGAAGACAGGCAGCAGGGAAACCAGGTTTCTCACATATTCAGACCATGATCCCTTGTCCCCCACTGTACTCCATCAGATAGGACTTGAAGAGAGGGAAGAAATGGATCAGCAAAAGGTTATTCTGATACCTATCTCTTAATCTGAAACCAAAATATTTTAGACCCGAGATGTCGTTATTTTTGTTATAAATATAGCTGTTTAGGAGAAATGATTCATTTTTTAACATGTTTTCTTTTGTGTTACAGAGAATTGGCCATTTTAGATGATGTCATGGGAGCAGAATAGGTGTGCCATCTTCTCCAATTAATCATTTACAATTTCTTATCGCCATGAAACACTTCAGAAAGAATACCATTCCAGCAGCGATATTTCCTGCAAGCAAAAACTTGTTCAAAGACATTTTTCTTGGGTCTTTTTTCCTCCTCATCAACTCACTGTCCTGGCATCAATTCAATTTGCAATGACTTTTACTATGTCTTTTACTGGCTTTGTTGCAACCAAAATGTCCTGAGGCCAGTTGGGCAAATAATTATGTATAAAAAAATTATAAGCACGTTTAAAGTGAAACTGTGGTTTAATTAAGTTGTACTGTAGCTATGCGGGCATTAAAATCACAAAAGTTAAATGCAAGAGCTTACAGCGTAGATACATTTTGACTTGGTTGAGGGAAATTGATTTATGTTTGTGAAGATGCAGAGGATTTCCTCTCGTTTTTATTGTCTTTAGCTGGATAAAATGAGTATAGCACCAAGTCCCTATCAACTAACAATTCAAACATGGCACCCTAACTAACCAAGTCCCCTCCCCTCCCTCTACTTCTGTCAACTACAGCCTGTTACATCAGAGTTAATAATTAGACTGCCAAAAAAATACAGGAAATATAATTGAATGTGTGAAGTGTCATCGGAGTAACCAAAACAACTTATCATTGTAGCCTGTGTTTTACAGTCAATTTGAAGTGAATTGAGAAAAAAGGCCTTTGTCACTTTGACTAAATCACAGTATTCCTGTCCATGTGTAGGGTTGACATCCCATTTCCTGTATGAAGTCATTTCCCTTCCTGGGGAGAGTTTCTGCATGAGCAGGGGCGCTCGCCCAACAAAGTGATATAACATCATTTTGACTTAACTTTGAGTTTTCATTATTGCTATAATTTAAGCCGTTTTCACATAGTCCTCTTTAAAAGAACCGATCTCAGTCCTCTTTAAAGTGAACTCCGGGGTAAAAAAGGCAAAGGACTCTGTTCTCTTTGTGTTCACACTGACCTTGCCTTTGAATGAGGACTCAACTCTTGCCAGTTCACTTTACCTATTTTGTGGACCGAGTCATCTTTGCATTCACATTGCTATGTTTAGAAAGGAACCAAGATCTTTTCCCAACATGCACTCTGGGTTTTTACAAAAGTGCAGGACAAGCCATTCAAATCAGAATGTGTTATCGGACAGCTAGATATGCCTACTTATATTTTCAAGCTAATAAATTGCATTTAGTTAAAGTATGAGACATAATAATTGTAATCAGAAGATACTATTAACATGTACATTTGATTGGTAACAGAATAAATAGCAATAGAATGACTGCAGAATAAATCACGCTGTAATTGAACATTGTACACCCAAGGTAGGCTACTGTCCCTTTAAGAGCTAGAATAGATTTTGTTGTGATTTTCACCAAATATATTGTCTTCTCACACTATTCAAACCCCACAATCAATAAACAGCTTATGAAGCTCTCTTATATTGCAAACAAATAATCTGAACTAAAAACTCCACACATTTTGGAATTTCTGTGCGTCACTGACAATCGCTAATCAATATCTAAAAACGGCACACATTTTTTTCCTGCGAACCTGCACCTCATCATCATCTCTCTTTTGTGACACCAATGTCAGGGAATAATGATAAGCGCACCTGGGGAGCTTTGCGTTCACATTGTCCTAAACAAAATCAAGCGAACCGAACTCAGACCACCTCTCGAGATGGTCTCAGATCGGTTCGCTTTGGGGGCTCTTTTCAGGGGTCTGAGTTCCTTTGGAGTGTTCACACTGCACCAAGAAATGTCACAAACATTGGCTGAAAAGGAACCAAGTGTGACATCACATCCTAGATGTGAAGAGAAGCACAGCAACTGTATGACAATAGCGTCGACAGTTTTCACCAATATTTCAATAACAGTTTAATGATAGTGTAGTAATAATAATAATAACAATAATAATAATTCATTACATTTATAAAGTGCTTTTCATTATAGAATAATCTCAAAGTGCATAAAATTAGTAATAGTAGGCTTATTGTTGTCTGTAGTTGTTGGCAGCAGCATTAGTAGTAGTTCTTGTTATGGGAACTGCAGTAATGACAAATGTGTTGCAAGTAGTTTAAACTGAATCTAAACTGCATTATACATTGTTTTGAATATACCTCCCTGATATGCTTATCCCTAATGTACTATGGAGTGAGGGAGTAGAATTGCTTCCCTCTGAAACTCCACCACTCTGTGGAGAAAGGGGTTTAAAATACTGTCAGAGAAATGCAACATTTATGAATCCCCCTTACATCCCAGCTTGATTTATGTGAAATAATAATACACTATTTAATGCTTAAACATGGCTAGGAGCAATCTTTGCCTATCAAGATGGAGTAATGGCCCTGGAAGACAAATCACCTCCTGGACTTGTGATGCTTGTTTAAAGGTGCTCAGCAGATATATTAAACTATATGTAATTGTACACTAACTCTGGGCTGTAGGCACGACGTGGCGAGCACAGGAGGCAGCCAGCCTGATGCAGATGGAGTACGGTAATCAATTTGGCTCAAGCATCAGACGGGGAGAGAGAGAGAGAGAGAGCGAGAGAGAGAGAGAGGGCTCTCGGATGTCTCACGCTGTTGTCTTGTTTGGGATCTAGCCATCCATCCCTCCAATACTTGTTCTGTCTCAGAGATGAGACAATGAATAAAACTTTAGATAATACATAGCGGTGGAGAGATTTTTCAGGATTGCAAATTAAATAGAAGTCCTTTTAATAGAGAATGTGATATTATGGCAAACTATATTTCCTTAACATTGCTCTTTATTACTACACCTTGGGTTAATTAAAACCGCTCTTGAGAAATCAGTTGTACTTGGATAGGTTACAGTAGCCTGCGTTTTGCAGAATGGGCTTTTTCTCACAGCGTTAATCAGCCTTTCCCAGGACCGGGTTCAGACAGGGCTGGTCACGCTGTGTTGAATTTATGGCTCTCTGATTGCCTTGTTTAATTAAACTTAACAGCAAACTTACACTCCATTTCAACTCATCCTGATCTGATTAATCATCATCCACCTTTTACCACCAAATCCAGGTAAAGATAAACAAACACCGTAATTACAATGGTAAATGAAGCTTCTATGATGCATTCCCTGTGTGGGCTGTGGGTGGTTCACAAGGGGTCTTACAAGAACTAAACGACAGGCGTTCCTGGATCCCTCCTTTCCATCCCTTATCAGTTCTTCTCTTAAACCTGCCCTTGCCAAGACAAACAAGGGCCCTGAAATTTGGTGCATCACGTGCAATTACAGCCACAGTGAGCCACAGGTGTTGAATTCTTCTGGCAAGCTATAAAACATTATATGCATGATTTGTGCACTCAGCCAGGTCTGTAATTTCATTCTCTTCTTTCATTTTCTCCTTCCTGACCACACAATCCATTTTGCTGGTTTATGGGGTGGGGAGAGGAGAAACGCACACAGAGGCTTTCATGATGATTACATGCTTCCCTGTGCAATCAGATGGGGGTCCTGGCACCTGGAATGGGATGCCAGCTAAAAAACTATGCCCATGTGCCCACATGTGCCAGTCCTTTTCCAACTATTAAGTTAGATCCACACTAAAACAAGCCTGACGTCACACACAAAGTTTTGCCTGTTGCCACGGACGCCCTCAGGGCAAACTAAATAAACTTTCTCCGCCACTTTAGCGGCGTTCCTAAATGTGCCAGGCTGAGTGATAATCCCTGGGACACAGTGTCGTTCATCACAGATGTGGGCCGCAGGTGGAGTGGGGCTATGGGAGGCATCAGGGGCCAATTTGGGTGTGAGTAATAACATCCCAATATATCATAAATATATCATACGATATATAGTAAGTTATTAAATATATTTTAAACATTTATTAGGGTTGGAATTCAGGTTAATTGCTCAAACTAAAATTGTAATAGTTAATTCCATAACTATCATAACACATATGAGAGAATAATGGAAAATGAAAAGCAAATGTAGGCTAAAATCAGAATACTGTGTGGAAGGCCTTTGCCAGAGAGCGTAAATGTTACATATCCCTAGGATTGTAAACATATCAGGCCTTGTATTATTCTATGTCCATGAGAGCACAATGTACAAAAATTGCACTAATCCCCATTTTGATTGACGTTTCATATCTCCGACAATATTCTAAATAATTAGAAAAATAAATCTTGTAAGGTAATAGCTTCTCAAATCCATTAAGTAGTTAAAGGTTATGTGAAAACAGTATTATTGCTCACAGCAAAACTCTTAATTAAATGACACTACATAATTTGTTTCCCAATCCCTTTACTTCATATGCACGGCTCAGGTTAAATGAATGCGCAATGAAACATGTATGTCATTTACCAACTTCGCTGAGAAGACAACAAACACATTGTTTTCTGTCTCTATGTATTAGAAAAAAATGCATATTTACAGATTGGATAAGCAGACACCATTCCTAACAAATTGCTTGTTTAATTACTTTTCTTTTCCTTCTCTTTTGGTCCAACTTGCAAAGAGGTATGCTTCCCCCTCCTGGCTGCACGGAAACAAGAAAACCAAAGCCTCTTTCCTTCCTGAGTTCCAGTATGTAGTAGTTTACTAGGTTCTCTTCCCTCATTGGTTCACATACACGTACACACTCTTCACATACACTGCTGCTACTCTGTTTATTATCTATCCTGATTGCCTAGTACCTACATGTACATATTACCTCAACTACCTCGTACCCCTGCACATTGATTCCGTACCGGTACTCCTTGTATATAGCCTAGTTATTGTTCTTTATAGTGTTACTATTTTCAATTTGTATTTGCTAATTTTCTTACTTTTTAACTCTGCATTGTTGGGTAAGGGCTCATAAGTAAGCGTTTCACGGTCTACACCTGTCGTATTCTGTGCGTGTGACAAATTAAATGTTATATTGTTAATACTGTATAACAACTGTGTATTCAATTGTATGTAGTGAGGTGAAGCCTATATGGTAAGGAATTCATGTTACCAACCTGTTGCCTAAGGGGCCTGGGAAGCAGTCCCAAGGTATTTCACATAAATCCAAAGAGACATGTTCAAATGGTTTAGCTCTTAGCAAGAAATAGAATCAGTTAATAGGCTACCTTACATCAGTTGTCAAATTCAGATAATTGATATGGATTGCCTGGACTTGCTTTGGTCATACTGCAGTCAAAAAGCAACATTTCACTGTTCACGGTAATGCTAAGGGACTAAATGAAAATGGACAAAATAAGTATTTTTACTTGAATACTTAGGAAGACAGTTGAGTTTGAAAGCCATTTTTAAATGGTGAATATCGGTCTTAGGTCTTACTCACAATACAATGCATTCCTTTTACCAAAACAGAACATATGAAGTACATTCTGAGCATCCGTAGCACCACCAATACGGCCACACTTTCCTTAGGTCACTCGCAGAGGGATGGTGAAAAAAAGGACAAATAAAAAATGTGAGACCAGCAAGCCTAGCAGATCAAAGAAAATAACACGAGAGAGGATATGAGTGCTTTGAGAAGTAATATAGCGGAGATACCATCTGTTTTCCGTAGCATGCAGGAGGCTTCAGACTAGCCCAGGAAAGAGACAACAGAGAAGGCACTTTAGCCTGGGATAAAAGCAAACACAAATGGGTTATTAAGAAACCCTCAATGTTATATAGGATTGGGTGATATTATGGCGTTCCGCAATCCTTTTCGAAAGGTCCATTCCCCCGTTGTTGGAAAAAGATAGGGTTTTTTATGACAAAATAAATGTAGGGATTATTTTTTATAAGACGAGCACCAGTGTAATTTTCCTTTGGTATTTCCAATTTTGAAGTTGGCACTTTGGGTTGAAGGGTGAGTGTGTGTGTGTGTGTGTGTGTGTGTGTGTGTGTGTGTGTGTGTGTGTGTGTGTGTGTGTGTGTGTGTGTGTGTTAGGCAAGTGGGTTAGGGGGAGAAACATATCTCTTTGGAAACATCAGTGGAGGGTACTGTGAAAGACAGCTCTCAGACTGTACTGTGTCCATCCCTTCTGCTAGGGTTAGAAATACATTTCTAAACACCATTTTTGAATACTGTAATACCACCCTCTCAATGGATATTTAAGTTTCAGTCATCTTTGCAAGGCCACATTTGATTGCTCAAACTTTGCATTACAACAGTTTAGTTCAAAACGATCCAACAGCAGAATGACTAAAACAACCTTGTTCAATTTGTTCAGTAGTCTTCACACAACCCGTCTCAGTTGAAAAGGCAATTAAGCTTGATGCTGTTTCTGCACTTTGTCTTTCAAATAAGAACATGCAAGAAGAACATGCATAGGTCCTGGATCCATGCGAGCCTCCAAAGGATTTAATGTCCTTTGTGATCCAAACTGCAAGGGGCTATATTTAATCCAGATTTGACTGGTTCAGAAGTAATTTCATTCCCTTCATCTCTCTTTCTGGCCTTTATTTATCACAGGTTCGTCCGGTGCGCTGGTACAAAGCCATTACACGACTATGTACATTTTTTAACAATCAATAAATAATTATTTTATTATTTAAAAGGGTCTTATGGGGAGGAAATGGGTTTTATTACATAAATCCATCATTTTTGATGAATGGGTACACTTGTAAAGTTTGATGGGAAAAGAAAGTGGTCAGCCCCATGCAGACTACTGTGCATTGCTGAATAGCTTTTTTTACAGCCAGGCTGTAAATATGACATGTGTGTCTCTTTGGGACTGTTCTTTGGAATGCAGCGTAACAGGTAGGGGACTCGTAAATTCAGAGACATTAATTAACCCCTTGCATTTAGCGTTTGGGCTCCTTCTAGGTATAGGAGGTGACCTGTGAGTAGTGGGGGGTAAGGGACGTGGCCGGACTGGCCAGCCAAGCAGCGTCCAAGTTCCCATTCAAAATGAGTTATTAAGAGAATTTTTTGAAAATTGTAGCCTGGCTATTTAGTGTCATATAGCCCCGGCCATGGCGGCTGGAGGCCTCCTAGGGACAAAAGGCAATACCATTACAATCAAATCTAAGATGGAAGAGGGATTGAGCTGTCCACTCTGAATTTTTATATTGTCAAAGAGCTGGGAGGAAATAATGCCATCCTAGAGTGAATTAACCTCCTGTGTGGACGGAAAAGCCATGTCATCTACTGGGAGAGGGAGAGAATTGGACAGCTCGGAGAGGGAGAGAATTGGACAGCTCGGAGAGGGAGGAGGGATGGAGGGAGGGCAGAGGGATACAGTAAGGGCTGGGGGGAGGGGATCAGAGGGAAGAGGGGATCATACCTTGAGCTGTTAAGGCCCTATGGAGAGTCAACATCAAACACAGGACAGGATCGGTCCTTCTCGGTCAGACAAGGGATATGTCAAACTTTTGCCTCTCTGGTTTTGCTTCATTGTCATTGAATCAAAAAATAACAGCACAAAGGGTGCATTTACTGAGCAATAGTGCCATATAAAATCAAACAATTCATGTTCTATCTGGGATTCTTGTCAATAATGTCCAGTGAGTTCATATTTCACAATTTGCTGAATTGCAGAAAACACAAAATAAGAAAGGATTCAATGAATAGGCATTTTACCTTCCAGCTCCTTGAAAAGTAGACTGTCTGGAAGGACTGGTTCTGCTGTTTACAAATGATTTGCAGACACAAGAAGACCGGTGTGTACATTAAGTAATCCTGTGTTTAAGAAGTTATAGAGCATCCAGCGCTGGACAAGGTAGGTAGGGTGTGGATATATCTATAACACCAAACTTCTCAATGCAAACTATAATGCACGATGTGATGAGAAATTACTTTTTCTGTTTTGCACTGACTGAGTAGGCTACAATACGAATGTAGCTAAGTGCATTTCACTTTTCAACTGACCTGGTGTTGTTCCCTCCACCAATGGGAAATGAGGTCATAGTTCGAGACGAGTCACACTCAGCGGAAGTTGTTGGCTGCTGCCAGGAGACAGCAGCAGCGGTTCGCACGTTAGCAAATGTGCTACAGGTCTTTTCGCATCAAAAATAATTAAAATGTCAATACAATAGCTTTAGAACATGGATCCGTCACGTCTGGAAACGTTATAATAATCCGAATCGATTGAAGAACAACGCAGCATACACATTTCAAACCCGGATGTTTTGTTCAGCTAGCATGCTAGCTTGTAGCAGCTAACCAGGTAGCTAGTTAGCATTTTCAGTAAAAAAAAACGTTATAGTTAACTTTGTAAAGAAGTTAGCAAAATGTAATTTTGAATTGCAAAAAAATAGCTCTGTTGCTAATAAAGTCGAATTCCGAATGTATGTCATATGTTGGTGTTTTGAAATGTTCAGTGGTCGTTTTAGGATTTTCCCCACGCTACAACTCACTGCAGTTGTTATTAGCTAGATAGGTAGATTGGCTATCTAAGTAGCTAACAATTAATCATTGTTGTATTCAATCAAATAATTAGCTAGTTTAGTAGTGCTGTATATCTCAAGGAGTAAAATCCCGAAACGCCCACGGAAATCAGATAATTGCGCTGTTGTCCTTGGTTGTTACAGGTAAAATAACCTAGCTTACTATCTAGCTATGCCAGTTTTGAATCGGCCAATGTGTGTCAGTGATTAGATACCTGATACAGACAATAACATGTTGGCTACTATGCATGCAAGTACACAGATCAATTTTCTTCCTCATCTTCCCACCCTTAGTATATAGCCTGTCACATCCTTTTGCAACAGAAAGCAAAGTATTGAAACTACCTAAGTACTGTATTTGATCCCCAGACACAATGAGTGCCAAATTCAGCCTGATGAACTACAACAACGCCCGGAAGCATCTGTCTATCTCCATCCCGTCGTCCAGCGAGGTCATGATGTCTCCGCACATTAAGTCTGTGGAGGAGCTGAGAGTGTTAGGCATCAACCTGAGCAGCTTCAACACAGCTACCCAGTTCTGCATCTGCACGGCGGGTGTCTTCCTCTTTTACCTCATCTATGGCTACCTACAAGTAAGCAGGGGTGTATTTAACCCTTGATCATGACTCAGTTCACACATAAGAATCATTGGATGAAGGTGTCTTTTGTTGTTGGGGGGGGGGGGGTTTAATACATCGCTTGCGGTTTTGGAAGCATAGGATCATGTCTTTCATATCAGCAAAAACAATTCAAAGGTTACATTGATACACACCCATATCTCCATGTTACAGTGCTTGTTTACGGAAAACAGGCGGTAGACAAGAGACCTGTGTGTAAGCGTAACTCGGGAAGTGAAGCGAAAGTGTAGTATGGATCTGTGCAAAACTGCTACAGTAAGTGTATATTTTTATTTGAAGGATTCTTTCTCACTGGTGCAAGATAAGGACCATATGTTTCGAAAGCCGTATTGCATGCGATGATTTTTGACTTTTCTAAATGTTAAAACACAGCGTGAGGATTGTAGTTCACTTGAGGCAGTCGTGGGCGAAGCTAATGGCTCAGCACTGTAGGGAGAAGGCAGAATGACGCCTAGAGTTTTCGAGAGCTAGGGTGTATTCACTAGAAACCAAACAGAAGCGAACAGGGAGGGGCCTGCCTGAATTTGTCCAATAGAAACCGTTGTGAAACGTTTTGCAACTGTTTTCAGCTGTTTACTTCAGTGTTCAGATATTAATGCATGGGGTAGCTGCTTTTAGCAACGCTAGTATTTACAAGCTAGTGTTGCTGAAATATAAAATTACATTTCTACTTACTGTGTCTGTCTGTAGGCTTGGTCCTTATGCGGGGGGAATTTGAGGGGAAAAAACAGCTAATGGAAGGTAGAATTTAACAGAACGTGGGTCTGTTGTAGACCCATGCAGTTCCTCAGTGAGGTTACCCACAACAACAAAAATACTATAGTGTATACTATGGTAGGAATACTGTATTATTCACTGTAGTGTTTTTGCAGACTTAACTGTAGTATTCACTGTAGTGTTTTTGTAGTGAATACTGTAGTGTTTTTGTAGTGAATACTGTAGTATTTACTGCAGTATACTGTAGTATTTACAGTTTACTATAGTATTTTGTAGTAAAAAAAAGAGTAGTATATACTATAGTAATTGCGGATTGTAGTATACTGTAGTATTTACAGTAGTGTTTTTGCAAACTGTAGTATGGTACACTGTACTATTTACTGTAGTGTTTTTGCAGACTGTAGTATACTGTATTATTTACTGTAGTGTTTTTGGGGATATTACTGTAGTATTTACTAATATGTTTTTGTTTTATTATCTTTGACATAGAAGTGGGGAGCTTTCTCCTTGAGGAAACCTACTGGAGAAATACTAAAACAGCAAACGAAAAGTTCAGAGCCTCTGCTCCTTTCAATACCCATAGTTAACACAATATATGGTCTATACTTGGCATTTAGGTTTTTCACTTACCGGTGACACAAGTTGGGACATGGGGGAGGGGAATGGACAGGGTATATGCAAATTAAATACTATAGTATTTACTCTAGTAAAAAATATATATATTTTTGCGGACTGTAGTGTATTTTCTGACATTTCTGTAGTATTTACTAGTATTTTTTTGTGGACAATACTGTAGTATTTACTGTGTTGCACGGTATACCAAAACTTTTTCGAGACAAAACGGTTTGGTACTAGAATTTTGTTAAGTTCGGTACTTCTGTCTAATGTGCCTCACCTGACTCAGTGGACCAAGTATGTATATCGGTGCGGCCCTGTTATAGTGCAAAGAGCCTGCTCGACATGCTCATTCATTGCTAGAGCTGTCTGGGCTGCATTGTTAGCTCCCCACTCATGCTGCACAGCAGTTAACACACTTGAATAATGCAACACGGCATGTAGAAATGTTGAAACTGTTCGCAAAACAATGTCCATACAGGCTAAAATAATTTTACAATGCAAGACGATACGGTAGCTTCCAGCGTTAATTGTAGTCTAACTTTCCTTGCTAGCTTAAAGCTGAAGCAACTTCAATTCACTACCCTAGTACTTTGTTTGTGATACCATAGTGCAAAATATGCTGATTTCAAAGCTGATTGATATTTTTTTTTTATTAATTCACCAAAAACTCATTAACTTCTTTGTCTCCCTCGCATCCCGTCTGGTTTACACTAGATTCCATAGCCACAAAGTCAGATTCTACAGCTACATTCTGCCCAGCAAATTACTACTTTCTTAAAGAGACAGCACACACTTTTCTAAAAGAAGAGATTGCTTCTTCTTTGAAAATGCTGTACAATATGTTCTCTTAGTAGTTGCCAATAAATAAGTCCTAAATGGATTGTTTGTCATCTGTAGCGCCACACTCCTATTAAATACTATTCACCTGTGTTGTGAATAGACCAAGGCTACATCTCGATTTACCCAGTTTATCAATAGAGATTTACCTATTAAATAAATGATTACCATTATTTTGTTTTGTAGTTAGATTGGTAAAAACACTTTCAAATTGATTCTATGACTGTATAATTGATTAATTAATGCATACGTGGCTGTCTCCAAAAAATGGACATAAAATGTTTCAAATGTAATGATATTAAACTCCAAAGATGCCCAACGATTGGACAGTTGAAGCTGAGTTTATCTGTCTGGATGAAGTAGCATTCTGTGACTTTGGCTAATAAGTCTTATTTTTGTTGTTGTGGTATCGTTTTGGAATCGAGTACAGTGATGGTATTGAGCATTATGATAAGTGTTGCACGGTATACCAGTACCACGGTAATATCAGGGGTACCAAAATGCCATGATACTTATGATACCAACATTTTAGAATACCGTAGTACCATTTCATATGATACTACCAACTTTTTCAGCCCTACCGATCCAAAGAACCTGCTGACGCCTGTTACAAAATGTTTATAAAGTCAGTTGAGTTGAAGCAACAGCCACTAACTAGTCTCTTGTATGAGCAGGTCCAACAATATCCACTTTACTTTCATGGCATATCACTGTGAGGCAGCTGTAAACAGCCAGCTGCATCCTCTACCAGCCCTCACCTGCTTCTCTCCGTCCGCTCTTCACTCGCATCTATTCCACCTTCAGACCCTGTTGTTAGATTTGTACATTTGTTACATTAGAGCAGAGCTCAAAGCTGGCACTGTTGATACATTGTGTCATTTCATCGCCTGTTATAACCAAGAGCACAGATCAGTCTGAGTAGGCTTTGCAAGTTCAATGTCATGCATCCTCTGAGTGTCAGAGAGGGAAAATGGAGCAGCGCTTGGCGACAAGGCATGCTTGCAGCTTTACGGCAGAGAAGACCTCTTGTCTCTAAACGGTTAAAAAAAGACCCATATTACCGGAGATGCCTTCATGCGCATTTTATATAATTTCACAAACCATTAAACTAATCCCGGGTCGCTAATTATTGGTTTAATAACAAGCAACGCTGTTCAGTCATGTTACCTAGCTAGCTAACAACCTGCTAACTTGACAGTAGGTTTAGGCAAATTTGATTGGCCCAGGAAGAAAGGAACAGGGTCTGCTACTCATGAGAGGGAGAGTGTCTGGGTTAACTGAAGAGTTACTGATACAATGACATGCAGATCATTATGCATGTATATCACAGGAGGATGGTGGCACCTTAATTGGGGAGGACGGGCTCGTGGTAAGGGCTGGAGCGGAATGAGTGGAATGGAATCGAATACATGGTTTCTATGTGTTTGATGCCATTCCGTTTGCACCGTTCCAGCCATTATTATGAGTCGTCCTCCCTTCAGCAGCCTCCACTGATATACTCCTTCCTCCCATTCCTCAAGCCAAATCATAGGTAGGCCTATGCAAGTATAAGCAAATCAGCCATTCTATGCAGTGTTCTATTATACATTGTGAAGTTAAATTCAATGTGTTGTTTTGAGTAGAAGTGTGAATTTCAGTGACAGGTTTTTGGGGGACGGGGAGAACATGATGCTAGGCCACAAATGTTTTGCCACATGGTGTTGCTATGGTACTCACTATCGTGATACTTGGCCTGGTATCGTTTGTAAAATGTTGGTATCGTGACCAGCCTAATTGTGATACTAAACCTGGTATCGGTATAAAGTCTAAATTCTGGTATCGTGACAACACTACATTATACTACAGTTTACTACAGAATTCTATAGTAATTACTGTAGTATTCTATAGTAAACTGTAGTATTTTAAGTTATGTCACGCGCACAAGTACAGTGAAATGCCGTTCTCCAAACCCAACAATGCAGTAATGAATATGTTTTTTTATTTGGGCAGTTTCTCTCTGCTTACATCATGTCAAAATATAAGTCCCCCACAAGTTCTTGCTTTTTTGTGCAGGTATTGCACACATGCAGGGCTTTTATTTTGATAGGAGGTAAGCAGATAGGAAGTGGGTCTACAACAGAACCACATTTGGAAAGTATTTTTTTTATTATGTTCTATTAGATGTTTTTTCTGAATTTCCCCCTTCAAAAGGACCAACCCTACGGACAATCGGCAGAGTAAGTATTTAACTTCCGGTGACTATTCCGTTTTTCTGTAAGCTAATTCCTAGCTAAAAGCAGCTAGGCATGGGGCTGCTGTAATGGTCGTTGCTGATGTGGGTGTAGTCGGATAGTATTTTTGAGTTTATGGCAAGACTACTGTATATGACAGCTTTACACGCTCTTCACAATCTGGCCTTAATTAATGGCTAAATGTACTCTTAATATCTACCGTGTACAGGCAGAAGAGGATGGGCCACTCCTCTGAGCCAGGTTCTGCTCTAGATTTCTACCTTTTAGGGAGTTTTTCCTGGCCACTGTGCTTTCGCTTCTGTTCTGCTTGCTCTTTGTGGTCTAGGCCTGGTTCCTGTAAAGCAATTTGTGACATCACAGATGTAAACAGTAGTTGTAAAAGGGATTTATAAAAATACATTTGGTTGATTGACTGACTGATTCACCATACAATTGGTTGTTGACACATGCTAAGCAGGGACATTTTATCAGCAAGCCTCTCTGAGGATACTGTGGAAAGCTACAGGAAAAGTAGTGATTTACCTCACCACAGGCTTGAAAAGACACTTATCAGACTTTATCTGCTGTTTTCAGGAGCTCATATTTTCCGTGGAGGGTTTCAAGCCCTTCGGATGGTACCTCACCCTGGTACAGTTTGGGTTCTACTCCCTGTTTGGACTGGTGGAATTGCAGCTCACACAGGACAAACGGAGAAGGTAAACAAGGGAATGGAGTTCAATTAGGCCTCTGCGCTTCAGCAAACAAAGAAAAGTAGGCGTGGTGTTCACCAACAAAGACGGGGATCCAGTAGGGCTTTCCTTGAGAACGTCAATAGACTGACTATTTCATGGTTAGTGGCGTTCAGCACTAATAAATAGATTGAGATTGACTAAATCATAGAATGATCAGTCTCTATCCCGTTAACTATTAATAGTATGTTAATTGCTACAGTATGTGCCTTGTCACTTCAAACAATATAACCTGTGATCTACCTCAAGACCTATTGATATCAACAACGCTTCATCTTGGGGTGGATTCATTCCGCCAAATCTGTTGCAAAACCTTTCTTAAAGGGAAGCAAACGGGGAGGGACCTACCTACATTTATCCAATAGAAACTCTCGTTTTGCTCTGTTTGGTTCTTAAACGGTAAACGGTTTCTGTAATGAATACACCTCTGTATTGAGGGTTTTTTCTGGATCATAAGGGGCTTAGGTGGTGGGCATGCCAATGGGCATGGTCGGTGCAGGTGAATTATAGAGAACATTTTAGAGGCCCCCATCTTGCAGGGTTCATACGGTCATGAAAATCCAGGAAAAGTTTGGGGAAATGATCAAATCCGAAAAGTCATGGAGATTAATTTCATAGTTTCTGTTTATGTAATTTATTTAGGGACAGTTGTAAAATGTTTGATCAATGAAATAAAAACCAACATCAGCCAGGATTGGAATGACAGTAGCACATGGGCGTTTGCGTGTCGGACCTGCATAGAGCCAGACGAATATGATAGAGAACACGTTAACTAGGTAGCCAATTCAAAATAAATCTTGTACCCTTTAGTTATGTTTAGCTATTATTAGCATGTATTAATGTTTTCTGCATGTCTCAAAAAACCTGTGAATACGGCCATACAAAGTTCATATTATTAATTTAAACAAATATTTTTGAAAAAAAAAAATGATTCACTTCGCCATTGTATTAATTGGGATTCGGTTCAATCGGGGTGAATCGAATCATGTCAATCAAAATAATAATTTGTGAATCGTGAACATTAATTTTAGGAAAAAAGATTAGATTTAGCCTTAATTTTTTTAGATTTAGCCTTAAACTTATTTTGTAAATACTTGATTTGGGCATCCAATGTATAGGACATTGCAACTTAATACATGCTAGTCAGCCTACAAAGTAAATACTTCTAAGATAAATAAATATGACTAAACTAGAAAAGGTACATTTCCTGAAAATGTGTGGGTTTGCTTCAGCTGAATAAAAAGATTTGTAGCCTACCATAGCCATTGGATCTTTGATATATTGAATAAGCAAATTATTTCACAAGGCATAAAATGTATTTGGTTGCAATGTTTTACTTCAAGGATGGTCAGTTGGGTGGTCAATCATCCTCCAGGAGAGCTAATGGATGTGCAGACTTTTATTGCAGTCCCCCTCTAAGTCAGCGTTTCAATTCATCCCAAAGGTGTTTGATGGGGTTGAGGTCAGGGTGCTTTTTTTGATGGGGTTGAGGTCAGAGTGCAGGCCAGTCAAGTTCTTACACCCCGATCTCAACAAACCATTTCTGTACGGACTTCGCTTTGTGCACGGGGGAATTGTCATGCTGAAACAGGAAAGGGCCTTCCCCAAACTGTTGCCACAAAGTTGGAAGCACAGAATGGTCTAAAATGTCATTGTATGCTGTAGCGTTAAGATTTCCCTTCACTGGAACTAAGGGGCCTATCCCGAATCATGAAAAACAACCCCAGACCATTATTCCTCCTCCACCAAACTTTACAGTTGGCACTATGCATTGGCGCAGGTAGCGTTCTCCTGGCATCTGCCAAACCAAGATTTGTCCTTCTGACTGCCAGATGGTGAAGCATGATTCATCACTCCAGATAACGCGTTTCCGCTGCTCCAGAGTCCAATGGCGGCGAGCTTTACACCACTCCAGCTGACGCTTGGCATTGCGCATGGTGATCTTAGGCTTGTGTGCTGCTGCTCGACCATGGAAACCCATTTCATGAAGCTCCCGACGAACAGTTATTGTGCTGATGTTGCTTCCAGAGGCAGTTTGGAACTCGGTAGTGAGTGTTGCAACCGAGGACAGATGATTTTTACACGCTACAGCACTTGGCGGTCCCGTTCTGTGAGCTTGTGTGGCTGACCACGTCGCGGCTGAGCCGTTGTGGCTCCTAGACGTTTCCACTTCACAATAACAGCAGTTGACTGGGGCAGCTCCAGCAGGGCATAAATTTCACTAACTGACTTGTTGGAAAGGTGGCATCTTACGACGGTGTCACGTTGATAGTTACTGAGCTCTTCAGTAAGGCCATTCTACTGCCAGTATTTGTCTGGAGATTGCATTTCCTGTCAGCAACGGGTGTGGCTGAAATTGCCAAATCCACTCATTTTGAAGGGGTGTCCACATACTTTTCTATATATAGTGTATTCAGCCATGGAGCTGAGATAAATTTGTACCGTTTTAAAGCGAATTTCCTGCAATTCTATGCATTTTGCCACAGCTAATGCTGTGTTATTTTTGCTCAAACATAATAATTAAATGAATACTGCTTTATTAATTGTTTTTCAAAATATTATATTCTCCCTGACTGTCTAGCTTTTATTTTGGTGATTGTTAGTTCTCAAAGATGATCTTCTAAAAAAATATATTGCTCCTTTATCTTTTCTACATACTTTATATCTGGTTTAAGTTTACACTGAAGGCATTTGTTTGCATGCACTGTTTGGGAAAAAACACCCACCCAAGGATTTGAATGGCAGAAAAATCCCATGTATTGCTAGTTTTTGTATTTTGTTTTTGTTGTCATCCCACAAGGCTTGCTAATTGCTCTTTTTCTCTTTGCAGAATACCAGGGAAGACGTACATGATCATAGCATTTCTAACGGTGGGGACCATGGGCCTATCAAACACCTCACTGGGTTACTTGAATTATCCTACACAGGTCATCTTCAAGTGCTGCAAACTCATTCCTGTCATGATAGGAGGCATATTCATTCAAGGCAAGTGGCAAAAGGAAGTTGATCTTTGTTTGTATGAGAGCCCATATTCGCGAAGAGTGTAATTAGGAGTGCTGATCTAGGATCAGTTTAGCCTTTTAGATCATAATGATTGTAAACGAAGGAGACCTGGTCCTAGATCAGCAGTCCTAGTTTGAGACGCTTTATGAATATGGGCCCTGATCAAGACGTGAAAATGCTGCCTAATAATGTTTGTCCTTTTTCATGCGGGTAATAATGAACTAAACACATTACTTTTTTTTTTTTGGGGGGGGGGGGTTAAGCCTAACTGTCAATCATAAGAGAGGCTCTCTAGAAACCCCCTGTGAGTGTCTTACCTCACACCCTTACCTCCAAACAATGACCAACTTTTCAACTTTTATTTCGGAGTTCTGTCCATGCTTCGTTTTTTGGGTTGTTTGCAAGTGTTGAATTTCAGGGTGAGGAGGCCTAGTTCTCAGTACTCTGTCTTTCATCTCGGAGACATTGTCTTCATAAAGGTTCCACGTCTTAGCGATCAAACACTCGTTTTTTTCCTTCCTCCCCCCTCCCTGCATTGGCGATGTTGACCATGGGTCCCCCAGGGGGACTAGTTGGAAACGCTACTGCGTTCACTCAGGATGCCAGCGAGATCTGATGTGAACCCTTCAAAGGGGAACAGAGGGAGGAATGAAAGCAAGCCAGACCAACCTGCTGCGTCACCTTGTCACCCCCGAGGCATCTATCGGCCTGTTTGGGAAGACTCCTCAGTCTCCTCTTGTTTTTTTGTTGCATTTTACGTGTCCAACACCAACCAACCTCAACCCTCTTCTCTCTTCTCTCCTGTTTGGATTTAATTGAGTTGAAGAGTCCAGTAAAAAGTTGGAGAGAAAAAAAAATCTCTCGGTATGGGCCGTGTGCACCACCCGACCTGCAGCCAGTGTCACGCAGGCCTCTCAACTCGCTTGGATCTGAGGCAGAACGGCGACTCGTCTGCCAAGCGTCTTTCTCTCCTCTCTTCTCCGCCACTCATAAGTTCGTCTATCGAGCCAGCGTGTTTACATTTTCCACCTGACCCATAAGGAGGGGAGTAAATACACAAGCGCCATTTATCGCCACCTATTCTGTCATTTCCCTGTCTTGTTACAAAGGGAAATGCCCTCCTAATTACCAAAAGTTTAGTTTGTCTTTTGTTTCGAAGCTTTTCGTGATCGGATGTCAGTCATGACAGGTGTCGGGTCAATCCGAATCGCAAGAAGAAAGATCTGGACACTGAGATCCACTGACTGTATTTAACTTTCCATCCAAGTGGAACTTGTCAATCAAGTCTTCCTATTCTGGTAAATTGTTAGTCATCTGTTAAGGAGGAATTCCCTGACTTTGTAAGCCTAACTCCTCTGTTTTCTTCAGGGAAACGCTACAATCTGGCTGATGTATCTGCTGCTCTCTGTATGAGCCTGGGACTCATCTGGTTCACCCTAGCTGACAGTAAAGTCGCCCCCAACTTCAATGCAACCGGTAACATGTGAATCTGTTATCTATCTCGGTATTAGTAAAGGAGCCTGTTGTTACAACACTGTTTAACTATGGATCCAAATCCTTTCGCTGCGATTTTTGTATTTGATACACAGAGAACCTGCATCAAATTAATCAGGATACTGACATTCATGAGCCTGGGGCAAATTAAACCTAGTGGTTGTTACCTAGGCTGGGACTAAAGTATTTTTTTTTAAATGGAGTTTGAACTCCTAAAGAACTACATATTGTGCTTTATCTAAAGAGTTTGACCTTGTACCACATACATTATGTACAAACATATAGGTTTTCCCACACTCCAAAAGTACAGATGCTGTTTCAGCAATTCAGAAACCTCCATTGCTGTGCTGTTATTGTCCTTCCTTAGCAATATAGCGGTTAACCTGGTTGTGTCTGGTGTTTTAGGGGTCCTCCTCATCTCTCTGGCTCTGTGTGCTGATGCTGCCATTGGGAACGTGCAGGAGAAAGCCATGAAGCTCCATAACGGCTCCAACTCTGAGATGGTACTGAGGACCCGCCTTAAAACCAGCTTGTTATATTTATATTGTAAACCCAATTGTGTAAAGTGTCTTGAATCACCTCAGAAATGTGACTTATGTGTGTCATTTTGATTGTGTTAAAGGTTTTGTATTCCTATTCCATCGGTTTTGGGTACATATTGACAGGCCTGTTGGGTGCAGGTGGATTGGGACCAGCAGTGGCCTTTTGCTCTCAGGTTAGTAGAACCCTCTCTGTTATACACTGAGTGTACAAAACAGGAGCACTTTCCTAATATTGAGTTGCACCCCCTTTGGCCCTCAATTCGTCGGGGCATTGACTCTACAAGGTGTCGAAAGCGTTCCACAGGGATGCTGGCCCTTGTTGACTCCAATGCTTCCCACGGTTGTGTCAAGTTGGCTGGATGTCCTTTGGGTGGTGGACCATTCTTGATACACAAGGGAAACCGTTGAGTGTGAAAAAACCAGCAGCGTTGCAGTTCTTGACACAAACTAGTGCATCTGGCACCTACTACCATACTCTGTTCAAAAGCACTTACATATTTTGTCTTGTTCATTCAAAGTCTGAATGGCACAGATACACAATCCATGTCTCAAAGCTTAAAAATCCTTCTTTAACCTGTCTCTTCCACTTCATCTACACTGATTGAAGTGGATTTAACAAGTGACATCAATAAGGGATCATAGATTTCACCTGGATTCACCTGGTCAGTCTGTCATGGAAAGAGCAGGTGCTCCTAATGTTTGATACTCTCAGTGTATTTCATTACAATAGATCAGACATGGACCGTTCTGTAGTAGAAAAGATGGTGATGTGACAATCTGTTGAATCTTTTGTTTTCTTTCAGCATCCTGTGACAACATACGGTTATGCATTCTTCTTCTCTCTCACGGGGTACTTTGGCATTTCATTTGTGCTGGCCTTGATCAAACTCTTTGGAGCCTTGGTCGCAGTCACAGGTGAGAAGACCATTGTGGTCTGGGCAGATGCTTTGCTTGTAGAACCACACAAAGTCATATTTTATGTCGAAGTGTTCAATTGAACTGTCCATATAGTTTCCTATGACTAAAAAGTCTATTTTACTTTCAAAAACATTTAATTCAGAAATTTCTCCACCAATGGAAGCTTAAGTAAAAGAAGTTCTGAGAAACCATATGACTCCACAGAAAGATTTCTACAATCTGAGTATGGATAACCTTACTAACACTCTAAAATCTAAAGCACAAACTTTTAACATTTTACAGATTACTGAAATAATGCCAGATCAGAGCGATCCTAATCTTATTTAGAAATTCTGGAAACCTCCAGATTCATTTTGAGATTAACTGCAAAACAAATGTCAAAGTAATCTCATCAACAAAGTTAAGAAAAATCTCTTTACTAGATATCCATTAGATGTGACAGGCTTAGATTCAAGGTTGTGTGCTGTTATGTTTCTCACTTTTCTGTCTTCTGTTCATTTCAGTAACGACTGGACGTAAGGCGATGACGATTGTACTATCCTTTATGTTTTTCTCCAAGCCTTTTACTTTTCAGTGAGTCATATTATCTTCAATCTCTCATAGTTTACGGTTGCTCAATTTAGCCGACATACTTTCAAGGCACTGAAAACATTGTAACACGCCTCTCCGTTCCATTTCCTCTCAGGTACCTATGGGGTGGACTTTTAGTGCTGTTCGGCATCTTCCTGAATGTTTACAGCAAAAACAAAGACAAAATGAAGCTGCCATCTTTGGCGGACCTCAGGAATATGTTTTTGACCGGGAAGAAGGTCAGACTCCTATCACAGAACGTGTAGTTAAAGGGACCTGTGGTGGGCAGGACAAACAAACATTTTTCTAACGTTCCTATCTAACATGGACCTAATAACAGTGGGCTCCTAAGACATTCCTTGGCCACAGAGCTCCACAGAAACATTCCCAGGAGGAGAAAGTGGATACGGAGCACCTGCGAGACTCTGAAAGGGAAGCTGGCTCCTTAGCTAACCCAAATAGCACAGTTCTGCACTGTAAGTGACTCTATGACTTTAGCCTGAGAAAGACGAAGGGGGACGAGACGGTTGAAAGAGAATATATTGACATTTATTGAACTGATCATGTCCGAAATTGAATGTGCACCAAAAAAATATATATCTTAAATGGCATATTTTCACCCGCATGTGCCAGAAGACAAAAACTGATGTTTTACTCAATCACTGTCTGAGAAATGTGTCTTCTCATGTTTTTTTTGTAATTTATATCCGATTGTACAAAAGACCTCTCAACAACACAGTGACATCTTGAAGTGTGGGGCGGGCTATGCTCGGAAGTATATCAACGTGTCAACTGCCATATTTGCGAACCGTTTGTTTTGGTGAAATGGTAGCTCTTTTTACATTAAACAAACTGGGAAGTTTATCCAAAAGATTTTTTTTCATGTGTTTTTATATGTTACAGTGTAAGTAGCTAGCTTGCCAGAGCCGTCTCTTATCCATTGGCTACAGAGGGGGGAGTTGAACGGCTGCCAAGGAGCTTCTCAGATGTTTACCCATCAGATGGCCCCGGGCTTGTTTGATTAGTAATCCTAGAATAAGATAGCACTAGAAAGAAAACAAACATTGTTCACAGGGCTTGGCTTTAGACATCATTTGGATGAGCGGAACGTCACGTGTGTGTCAAGGTGACATTAGCTAGATTGGGTCCCATCTATGAAATGGTGATGCTGCAACCAACACCTGGGTTTTTATTGGGGTGGATAGTGATTACTTCATTTTATTACTCTTTTTTACTCTGATTTTGGGGGTTGATAATCCCATGCTACCTTTAGCAAATCATCCGTTGATATTTTAGATCCAATTGTTTTAGGTGTCAAAAATACATCCTGGCTTCTTCGGTAACTGCTATCCCCAAAGAAAAAAAGAGGGAAATCTGTGTTTAACCTATAGTCTTGGGATACATATGGTTTCCATAGAAGAAGACAATGCGGCTGTGCACAGGTTGTCATCTCCCAGGAGGTCTAGAACTGTCTAGCCCCATTCACTTAAGCTGGTACAGTGATGTCTGTTTTCCACAAAAGACCCTTTGATGTGCCACCACTACTGCCTTGTGAACAAACAGCTCCACTCAGGTAAAGAAAAGCAGGAAGATCAAGACAGTCACTGGGTCCTCCCTAAAAAATAGACCTAGCCCTCAAAGGTAGCAGGCTTACCAAGACCCTTATAACTATCTGGTTTCCCTCATATCTCTGTTTTTAATATTTCAGTATGCTGTAACTGGATATGGTATTAAAGGTGCCGATACATATCCGTAGTAATCAGCTAATTAAAATAGTTTCAGGAGAAACATTAGTCATTTTAGTTTGTAAATCATTTAAAGCAACAACATTGCATATTTACCATCAAAGAGTTGGCTCTATTTTATTTGTAATTCATTTGAAAATCAAGGGGCATGTTTCATTAGAATGAATCTTACAGATTCCACCTAACCATCTACTGTAGCATGCTTCAGTGATGTGGCTGGCTTATTGGCTGACATTTTAGGATCTCCATCAATCAGCAGGCTCGGCATAGAGTAGATGAGTGGGGAAAATGTTTTCAAAGTCTTTAGGTTTGTCCTTCATGATGTGCCTTGCTGGCACTCGTCCTCTGTAGCTTGGTGGGAAATTATAATATTTGCCAGCTCTGTAGGGGGCGGGATCGTGCTCTGTTAGTGGTCTAATGGAAGTGGAGATATTACAAGCTGACATCTAGGCAGGAAAGCAACACAGGGCAATTAGTAATTCGGTATTTCATAAAAGCTGGCAGCTTCTCAGCGTTGACAAAGTGACAGACCCTCCTCAAGGGTCTAGTGGCTCCAAGCTACAACGGAACACTCACAGTACTGCTCATTTCGGTTCATCTCAGAGCGGCATGTCTTGCACAAATGTCTGCTACCCTCTTATTTCCTGCAAAATACAAACCGATTGAAGAGATATGTTGCAGATTCTTTAGAACATGATGCACATTTTTTACTTTTTTTTTAACGACACCAGAATAACTGTTTTTTAATGTATCCTTGCCACAATATTTGATATATTTGATGTGATGCTCCTGTGACTTCACACAATGTAACAACCCTGAATACCATTCACTGTAGGTTGAGTGGTTGGTGTTATGGTGTTACGCCTTAGACCTCTGTTATAAACCGTTGGGTTGCAGTAGCCTATACTTCATTCCATGCTGCTGAGGGAGAGGGCAGTAGGAGTTCTTCCATCTCTCTGAAAGGTCATTATGGGATAGCAAACCCCAGTTGACCCACGGCAAACTACACCATTTGTCTTATAGCACCATGAGAACTCTTAACAAAGGAGGCTAACCCCCAGTTTGAAATGCAACGTTTTATTCATCTATCAAACGTTGCATATTTCGACTTTGGTGTCCCTGTGCACTCCGTGTGAACAGATCCTATTTATCATAAGATCACATGGAGAGAGATTGTAAGCTCACAAAAAGTAGTATTGTGTAATATACACCAATACCACCTTTAATCCAAATATAGCACCACCACTGGTAGGAAACAGCCTCCCAGAGGTTTTCAAACCAACACATTCCTCTGAGTAACCACTCAATTAATGGACACACAGCACTAGGAGTACAGGGCTCTCTGTCTTTGTTATTGCCTCTCTTTTTTCCTCCTTTCCCTCTCTCTCACACTCACCTCTCCCTTTCTTATCGTCACCTGTTTACCTGGGTTCAGTGACCTCTGCGCTGTTCTGCTGGCCCCTCCTAATAAATAATGGGAGGTGTCTGAAGCTCATCACAACAGCAAATAGGGTGGTATGTAATATATTGTCCTCTTCAAATTGCCACAGCGGGGTGGTCTGGCAGCCTATTCATTACGGCTCTTGGTTCAGGCCAGGGGGAGCAGACATTTTCGTCCTTGGGCCTGGGTGGGTGAGAGAGGCTGAATGGAGTGTGGGTGTACTGGAATGCTGGTCTACCCAACCTGGTCTCAGAGCATTTCATATTATTCTGTACGTAAATCCGAGACACTCCATTTAGTGTGCTATGTCACGTTTTGTATGGAATGTATTAATTGGTTGTCCATCACTCATTTCGTACAAAATGTAACAAATTTGCAAAATGTACTATATGTGACGAATTTGCCAAACGTATGATATGATAGATTAGTCGGTGGATGGCTTGGGTATCTCTGGAGACTGGAGAGGATAATGCTAAGTTATTTAATGGAATGATAAGGAAGCATATAGTAAATGAGACTTAGTACTTCATTTAGGTTGCCATTTGTACTGTGTAGGGAAAGAAAAGTCAACGCAGATTCTTTCAACAGAAGTGTCCTATCATGTTGAGGTGTGGTAAAACCTGGGTCATGTTCATTAGGGTACACTGTAGAAAAAGGTTTTGCAGTAGAAAACAGACAAGCATTTCTTATAGGGCAAGTTAATGTTTGGTGCCTACTGAACACATTCCTGACTTTTGGACTTCCTCCAACATAGACCCAGTACTCTTCCCCACAGCAGCACCTCCCACCCAAACTGATTACCACCTTCCTGCCTACACGTGGAACACTCCTAATATGAAGGCCATCTGTTTAGCAGGGACATATTTTCGCAGCCCCGAGGCAGATGTTTAGCGTCCTTGCTGTAATTCCTGTAAGGATGCAAAATGTATCAGTGATTGCAGTCATAACTAGCAAGGTGGCTGGTAAAATGAGCTGGAGAACTGGGATGATCCAATTGTGCCGTCGTCGGTGCCTTGACAATAAAAAAGAATGTCCCTGGCTTGGATGGCAGCCCTACTGTATGTTGTTAGGATTTGACTGTGCTGTCTGTGATTATAAAGTCGTTTTAAAGTAGTGGTGAAAGCCTTGGCAAGGAAAGTAGGAATTCCTTTAAACAGCTGTCCCCTATTTACCCCACTGTTTCTGTAAATGGTGTCTAGTCTAGTGAATCTGGAATGGTAAGCATGCATGAGCTTGTGTGTTATGCATTTTAAAGCATTCATTTTCATATACGTGGTGGGCTTAGAACAGATAAATGTATTTGCACAGCAACAAATGTGTGTTGGACTGTAAAGGGGGATCCCGGTTGCCATGACTACCCCATGTATATTATTCAGATCATGATGTGTCAAAGTTATGTAAACTGCCCATCCTTGCATGAAAGTATGTATGAGTGTGTATTGGTGTGTGTATGCTTGCACGCATGTATGTGTGTGTGTGTGTGTGTTTAACAATAATGCATGTGATGAATCTTCCTCTCCAGATTTGCCCTGTCAGCAGCCAGCAACAACAAGGGAGAAATGAGGTCCACGCACTTCATTCCTGTTAGGGACTTAACAGCTTGAGCGGGCCCAAATATTCTGCAGTCACTCATGAAGAGAAATTCTTAATAATAAATATCAAGCTAATAATGAATGGGCTGGTGGCTGCAGTTGTCTTGGGGGCATAATATCTCATTTCCTCCCAATGTTTCATATCCTTACTCCTGCATGTCGCAACAGTCCATCATTACACCCCGATGCAGGTTTCTATCACCTTTATTTATTTTTCAAATCAATATATAAATCAGTGCCAAGCCCTGTTACAGATGAGTTCCAATAAATTACAAAAGGCAGACAAATACAGAATGTTAACCACCGCTCCTCTCTCTCTCTTTTGCATGATGCTGCACTGTCAGGCAGTAGGCAACCCCCTGGGTACCAGTACAGTTCTCAGTGTGTTTGGAAAATCTCTCGCCAAGCCACATATTTCATTATATACGACTTAAATGACGCACACTGCAGCTTTTAGCAGCCAGGGAGACAAAATGTGTTTTTGTTGAATACCTACCTATATAGCGTAAATCGGCCTACAATAGGAACCTATAGACCTATGCCTTGGCTGATATATAGGGACTAGGTGTTCCAGGAGCAGGTTTCTGTCTGGTCTGCATATGATGGACTTTTCAATGCTGGAGCTCAGTGGAATGGAAGAATAGGAGGTCAAATGAGGAGAAAAGGAGGGAAATGGAGCATGGAGGTTCAACGACGTTATAAAAACAGGGCTGACATGTTGAATTGGGGGGGGGGGGGGGGCAGCCGGCCCCAGAACAGACCTCTCGTATGAGGGGAGCGCTGTGTTGGCCTGATACCTGGGCACCTCCATCAGCAGGGAATATGCTGCCATCAGGGCCGATCACGTCAGAGGCCCACCTTGGCCCTGACACTCCATGACATGCATATGTGGCGAGGCAACGCGAAGGAACGCGCGGGTACACAACAGCCGGCTTGAGGGAAATTCCCACTGACAATGGTCAGGAGCAGGAACCCCTCAACCGCAAGGTAGAGGGATAAGAGAAAGGGAAGGGAAATAAAATGTAGAAACATCTCTGGTGGTGGTGGTGGTGGTGGTGGTGGAGAGGATGAGCGTGTGGCTGTCACGCGAAGGAGGAGTACTGATGGTAAACAACAGGAATATGAGTACACAGCTGGTGTCTGCAGTGCACACTTCTTCCTGGGTGGAGACATTTGCCTTGACACTGACTCGAAACAGGCAAGAACCCAAGCAAGGTCTTTAATTCATCTCTATGGAAGACAGCTATAGTACCAACTGTAACACAATGATGTTGATTTAGAGACAAAACAACTAAATTATACTCTGAAAGCTCTTTCCTCTTGCTCTATAACACATTTTTCACATTTTTTCCAAGTTTATGCTTTAAAAGAATATGATTGTACAATGGGTCACTACACTACATGACCAAAAGTATGTGGACACGTGCTCGTCGAACATCTCATTCCAAAATCATGGGCATTAATATGGAGTTTGTCCCCCCTTTACTGCTATAACAGCCTCCACTCTTCTGGGAAGGCTTTCCACTAGATGTTGGAGCATTCCTGCCGGGACTTGCTTCCATTCAGCCACAAGAGCATTAGTAAGGTCGGGTACTGATGTTGGGCGTTCCAATTCATCCCAATTGTGTTCGATGGGGTTGATGTCAGGGCTCTGTGCAGACCAGTCAAGTTCTTCCACACCGATCTCGACAAACCATTTCTGTATGCCACAAAGTTGGAAGCACAGAATCGTCTAGAATGTCATCGTATGCTGTAGCGTTAAGATTTCCCTTCACTGGAACAAGGGGCCTAGCCCGAACCATGAAAAACAGCCCCAGACCATTATTCCTCCTCCACCGAACTTTACAGTTGGCACTATGCATTCAGGCAGGTAGCGTTCTCATGGCATCAACCAAACCCAGATTCGTACGTCAGACTGCCAGATGGTGAAGCGTGATTCATCACTCCAGAGAACGCGTTCCACTGCTCCAGAGTCCAATGGCGGCGAGCTTTACACCACTCCAGCGACACTTGGCATTGCGCATGGTGATCTTAGGCTTGTGTGTGGCTGCTCGGCCATGGAAACCCATTTAATGAAGCTCCCGACGAACAGTTATTGTGCTGACGTTACTTCGAGAGGCAGTTTGGAAATCGGTAGTAAGTGTTGCATCCGAGGACAGATGATTTTTAAGCGCTACGTGCATCAGCACTCGGCGGTCGCGTTCTGTGAGCTTGTATGGCCTCCCACTTCGTGGCTGAGCCATTGTTGCTCCTAGACGTTTCAACTTCACAATAACAGCACTTACAGTTGACCGGGGCAGCTCTAGCAGGGTGAACTGTGATGAACTGACTTGTTGGAAAGGTGGCATCTTATGACGGTGCCACGTTGAAAGTCACTGAGCTCTTCAGTAAGACCGTTCTCCTGCCAATGTTTGTCTATGGAGATTGCATGGCGGTGTGCTTGATTTTATACACCTGTCAGCAACGGATGTGGCTAAAATAGCCAAATCCACTAATTTGAAGCGGTGTCCACATACTTTTGTATATATAGTCTATATTGATGATGACAAAACTAATGTGTGTTTAAGCATTACGACAAGATACTACTCACCATGACTGTTTATGAGCAATCACAATTTTTTTTTATGCAACCGAAAAGGGAAGTAATTTAAAAACACAAATAGCTGAGCAGAAGGCTGTTGTTCTAATAAAAAATAATCCAGTTGTCGGCAGGGGCGAACGCAAAGCAATTTAACGCTTCAGTGGTGGTTGCCTATTAATTTGTGTAGAAGGAGAGGGGGATGCTGGGAGCACAGATTTGAGGGACAACATGGCTGTAGTGCCTGTGTTATGTATCGCTTTGGAAGCAAGCAAGCAGCACAGACACAGTCGCTTTTTTTTATTTTTTATTATGGGGCCCCGTTTCCCACCACAATGTCAGCGGTTGCATGCCAGAGAGGAGGTATATTATGGTGAATTAATTAAGCAGTTCAGAGATAGGAGCCCATATGTGCGTATGTCCTTGGGGTGTAACATCAATAATGGTAGCCCCAAGGCAGGTTTATTAGAAGACGTACTTCTTCTCCTATGCATTCATTTGAAAATCAGTGTTTTCAGTAATTAGGTACAAAATACCTGACCCTCCTCCCTCCCATACAGAGCTACATATCTGTCAACGCAGGAAGGCGTGGCCCCATCACTGGTTTCTCTGGATCCCATCCAACACCACTAAATCCAGTGGTATTTGGACGCGGACCAACGGCAATCCCAGGTGCCGTCCGTGATGATGATGCACGCATGACTGGGTTGCCTGTAGATACGGGAGGCGGCGGGACCACTGCTCCAGGTTGTTTAGGGACAGGGCTCATAAGGACTCTTTCTGGTGGGGGTCTGTGACAGTAGCTGTGTTGGTACTGTAAGCCAGTTCCCCTAAGAGGACATGGTTTGGAAGATGGCCGTCCAACGCTTCACCCTAACGCCCACGCACCACCTCAATCTGCCATGAAGCTCGTCACTGTCAAGGATCCCTTTGCACTTTGAGTAATACAGGGTTGTAACGGGGGATGTTGTGTATTATATTCATTTCCCTTTGTTTTGCAGTCGGCTATTTACCTCGTATTTGCATCAAAATGATACGGTAAAATGATATGATAATGACCTAATAACCTCCCTCTGCTTTCTTGGTGATTCATTTGAAGCAGTGGCTACAGCAGTTGTGGTGCGCTGAATTGCCAGGGAATAGCCATTGTAACCGCATAATAGATGAGTAAATATTAGGTGAATAACATGGGAAATAGAGGTAAAATAAAGTGTGACCTATTTTACAGTGAAATATCATAATCACATGTTGTCACTTTCCCCATGCATTGTTAGTGGATTTGGTTGAACTTGGTTTTGACATTGGCATCAAGAAATGGACCATTGAAGCCAGCCTGGTTATACAGCACCTGTGACCCAAGAGAAACAGCCAATGCACTGTACAGAGATGGTTCTGCCACTCTGTTAACTAACTATTCATCCAGCCTGTCTCGTAGCATTAGTGGGGTTTGTGTGATGAATTGTTTTCATTATCACAATGGCCATCATTACTTTCTACACATTATCATCAGGGGGACATTTCAGACAGTGCATTTCAGATGGTGAACTGATTTCATTGTTTCGGGGGGGGGGGGGGGACTGCCCTATAGACATAATGTCTGTGTTTCCCTGCTATTAATTACTGGATCCCCAGCTAGTTAGCTGTAGCACTTCTCCGTGATGACAGAGGAATGGTAAAGGGTTGGAGCAAGGCTCGCCTCTGTAGCTGCAGGCCCTTGCACTAGCCAGACACTGAATTTTGACTATTTTTTATGAAATCCTTTTATGGATAGATAAATCTGATTTTATGCAAGAAAAGTCTCCTGGGTTTCAATTAACTGGAGGTCACGTTACTGATCTATCCCAACAAGAAAAAAGATAGGGAAAGAATGAGAGAAAGAAAGAGAAGATCTTTTAATTAATACAGTCTAATTAAACATTTGTGAAATGCATTAACGCTGCAGTATTTTTTCGATGATTGCACTTGTCTAATTGTAAGGGAACCCTTCTCTAAAAACGTGTTTTGTGGTTATTGGTTAAATCATGAGGGTTTAACAATGCAAAACAGCTCATGTTTTAACAGTGCAGTTTGCCATAATATAGTTGACGTTTCAAAGAAAATGTGTACTGGAATATAATGTTTGAAAAACTGCTATGTCAAGGTATTCGTGATGGTAATTCTTTAAAACTGTTAAGTACTGTTAAGACCAGAGGCCAGACTCCTAAGAGAAACTTGAACGCAACTCAAACTTCAATCCCATCAGAAACCCATCTAGACATCAGCTTTCTGGCCTACTGTATGGGTAGAGGAAGATTTGACTTTGAATAATAACACTTTTTAATCATGTGCCACAAGGCATGACAGTTGGTAGACCTGAGTTATGTCACATAAAGAGTGTCAAGTACTGGAGGGGGGAATTCAAAACAGATTAAGGACTGTTTGGTCAAAATACACAGCATGATGTGTGGTTCCCCCCACCATATTTGGTGCATATATTTCCCAGACAGGCTCATTGTTATACTACCCACAGGGCAACTCTAATGTGAAGTTGATCTTAGGTTGAAGTCGCTCATACATACTTCCCCATTATGACATTTATCTTATTCAATTCCCTAAATGCACTGCAGTAGCTCTACTGCATCACCCTTCAATGCTAAATGAATACAATCATTCAGTGCAATTGAACACAGACCATATGGTCACTGTGCTAGAACACTCTGGATGAGCAGGTATTCTTCGTATAGTCTTATGTGAACCAAGACACTGAGCTAACATAGCCTAGAGGTATAGCCAACAACATAGCCAACACGCACACACACGCACATATACACATACATACACATACACACTCACACACACACACACACAGTGGTGATTAATTGGGCAGGTGGAGTGGTGTGAGCAATGTTGATTTCCTTTCATTACCCTCTCCCCGCCCCTCAGTTAGAGAGATAGTTCACTGAGGGGGGAGGGAGGCATGAGAGGAGGAAGTGGGGATGCAGGAGGGAGGGGGGATGCAGGAGGAGTGGAGGGATGAGAGGAGGGAGGGGGATGCAGGAGGGATGGAGGGATTAGAGGAGGGAGGGGGGATGCAGGAGGGCTGGAGGGATGAGAGGAGGGAGAGGGGATGCAGGAGGGTCGACCTTGGCTGCACCTCACTTTCCGAGTGTGACAATGTGACCTCCTGCTTATCGAGGCAGAGATCAGTCGCTAATCTTTCACACCGCTTCCTAATCTCTCTCTCTCCTCCCCCCATCCCTCCCCTCTCTCTCTCTCTCTCTCTCTCCTCTCTCTCTCTCATCTCTCTCTCTCTCTCTCTCTCTCTCATCTCTCTCTCTCTCTCTCTTCCTCCTCTCTCTCTCCTCTCTCTCTCCTCTCTCTCCTCTCTCTCTCTCTCTCTCTCCTCTCTCTCCTCTCTCTCTCCTCTCTCTCTCTCTCTCTCTCGGTCGTCTCAATGCCTCTCCTCCCTCTCTCTCTCCTCC